>NT_177474.1:93114-99995 GCF_000188095.3 Bombus impatiens
TCGACGGCGGTGGCGCGATCGAATTCTAGGTCGGTTCTCTATTTGTGTCATCATCGTGCCAGATTTTCACGTGTGCGTACACGAACACACACGCGACCGACTGCGCATATAGCGTGGATTGTATGTAGGACAGTATTTGTCAACCGGGTCGTATTTCCTCGAAATGGATACAACGTAATGGGAGATACCAGTGACCTAGAGTTGTACACAAGACTTCCCAAAATTATTACTAGGGAGACACGGCATGGTCGCCACCCTGTTACCTACTGACCTTGGCTATTGCACGCGAGGCAACGTGCCGTCTAGGACCCGAAGGACCACCCAGTCCTAATTGACTGGGAGTTTCCTGAATGAGATCGGTTGTTGGAATGTTCTGAGTCAGACTGACTAATGCGTCCCCTGATCGAGACTACTGAAATTGATCTTTATTAGCCGATCGACCGAGACCCTCCATTTGTTGTACGAATCGGACGATCGCGATAAATCGAGCGACCAACTGTATCTCCTAACCGTTGAACAGAACTCGATCTTCTACCGATGCCAATCTCGAATTGATTCTTTGTGTTCTTTCATTTAGCAAGCTGCTTTTTAAATAAAGATTCCTACGCTCTGATACGCAGTTTTGAAACATCCTTCTATATTCTGCTGACTTACGGATTTGTATCAGAGATGTGTACACGTATATCACCTGACACACAGTCTACCATGGACTCGTGATAGTTGAACCATTATCGAGTTTTCAAACGGTTAAAAATTTTAGGCTAGAATGGTTTATAGACGTCGCTTCTCGTTGTCATCGGATTAGAGACGCAACAGCGATTCACGCGAAATCCTGTCATAAATCCAAGTGTCGAAAACCTAACAAAACGTAGCTCACACGCCGATTATCGTTTACACGATTGGTTGTGGTAATGCAACTGTGACGGTCCTTTTATACTCGCTAACAGCAGGATAAATCCTTTCTAATCATTCTGTTCGTACAAATACATTCCTTTCGTCTTATCTTTACCCTGTCTAAATATAATTTTTTAGGAAAAAGTGATTCCCCTCTAAATGCTGTTTCGTTTAGCGGGAAAAAAGAGAGGAAATTGAAAAAGTGATTTTCATAAAAATTGTCTTTCATAGTTATTGCAGTAATATTTCTCAAGGAAGCATCGAGAAAAGATCGTAATGTTTATGAGAAACGAGATCACGCTACAGCCATATTTTCTTAGATATCACGAGCATCGATTGGCTTTTTTGGACGAAAACGTAAATCTTCGATTGCATCACGCTGCACGATAGTTCGCGCGGCAGCTTGAAAAATGATGATCGATAATGGCGACGAGGAAAGGAATTATAATAGCGATCCGCCACGAGGATTACAGGCGACCGCAAACTGTGAAGAAGCGAACAGATTGATGATGATAGCAGTTACCTGTGTCACAGCGTATTGTGACGAATCGCGTGTTTGCGATAAAAGAAACGCACGATAACGGATTCTATTGTGTAAGCGCGAAATAACGAGAAGTGACCATGGTCATAGGATTTGTAATCAGTTTGCTTCCCGCTTGCGATCCAACGTACAATACCGCACTTTTTAACGAATTAACATGTTTCCTGTTATAACGACGAGTTCATGACGATTTTTACTGATCGCAGCTCAGTGGAAATGAACAACGAACTGTTAAATTTGCATATTTGACCAAAAATATTGGTGTATGTTCCTCGATAACTGACATTTTCAGTGGAAAGTAATTGCTAAATAAGTTAAAGTTGATTTCGTATTGCACTTCAATTTGGTCGACTTGTTTAATTCGCTGAGTGTTGTTTCCACTTCTGGCGCAAAAACATTTTTCTGTCGACTGCTGCAGGGCATTCGAACGGAATGGCAGATAGTGAATTTTCTATATAATAATTGAATTGAAACTGGTCGTTGAAATATTTAACCACGATAGTATTTCTTATGGCAATTTACCCTAATTTTCTATACATTTCATCGAAATATTTGTTTGTCGTCTCATTATATAAATTATCTATGAAGATGAACATGATTATTTCGTATTCAATGCTGCGTAGCTTTAAAACCAGAGAGTATGGTCGGCACAAATACAAACTTAGCAAATCTTTATCAAGTTCATTTAAATCAAACTTCGTTTTAACCAGCTTTGAATTAAAAGACATCTTGCCATCTCAATTAAGTAAACTCTTTATAACCCTTAAAAGAAGCTCGAGGTAGTAATTTGCTAAACGAGTCAATTATTCTACTAATTTCGTGTTTATAGTATTTCTTCGGACAATTTCCTTCTCTTAAGCCAGATTTCTTCGATAAATTTACTTTAAAGGGGATATAAATCTCAATTACATTTTAATTGATTCGTAGAATGGCCGATTGCCCTTAAATAAGAAATATCTTCGAATCTACACAGAAAAATCCAGCGTTCTTCTAAAGTAGAGATACTTTTACCAAATAATTTCCAATAATTTTACCTACCGAATAATTTCCCTAATAAAGTCATTTGATATTTTCTTCTTTTATATTGACGGCTTTAGAATCGCATCGACGTCGAAGGTTATTAACGACTATTGACTGAATTAACGCTCGAAAGGACGAGCGACGCGGCGAAGGACTACGCATGTGTCCATTAGAATCCCAACGTACACTCATGTATATTTCATCAGGTGCCTTTTTGTATTTTTAAAATAGCGAAAAGAGACGAAAGTAAAAGATGACGCACTTAGATGGAAGGGAACTAACGATAAAATTGGGGGTCGAGTGAGATACTCTTTATCATTCTGCTTTCAGCAATTTAACTCGTATCGCGTCTTTTTTTTTAAACGTCGGACACATATGCGAAGTCGGTGGTCGATGAAAAATCCGAGCCTGAGAAATCGCTGGCAAAAATATTGCCACGACGAATGTGTATCGTACGAGGGTTGGAAAGCGCGCGCATCTGTGTAATTAGCGCAATAAATGGCTCTAAGCGATGATATATTACCTGCGAAATTCGCATGGCGCCGGGCCAAGGCTAGAATAACATCACATACGAATAAATTAACAAAAAGGGAAACGTTTAATGCCGAGGAAGAGTGACGCGACCACGTTGAACCGTTGAATAATTACATGTTAATTCGGTCCTACGCGCGTTCGACCCGTGAAAAATAATTTTTCCGAAAATTCTGTCTCGTGTTAGCCGATAAAAAATTCCGAGGGTCGCGAACATAGGTAGATAAACGAAAGACGTACGGCTCTTCGGAAACTGAAAAATTCTGGCTATTAGAATAGGGCGAATAAACGTTTTAGAGGATAAACGGAAATTGTAGGATTATGCAAGTACTTAGCGCATAGAATTAAAAAATAGGTGGTATAAGAACATTTTTCGCAGAGCAGAATATTCCTTGCTATATTGGACTCGTAATATCACGATTTCTGAATACGTTTTTTCTTCTTACCGTAATTTGTATGAAACCCATGAATGAAACCATGTATGAAACCCATTGTATGAAAACCATGTTTAAATTAAATTTTTAAAGAACAAAGTATACGATATATTGGTTAGAAAATTAGGTTATGCGATAGTAAATAGCACGCGTTATTATACTTGGAAATCTATCGTACCGATATCGTATATGGAGATTAATTGAAAATCTGATTAACGCACGTAATTACCATTACCTGATCCCCGATGGAAATTAGGGAAACTATTGTTGTTAATGTAAATCATCCCTGCAACGTTGTTACAGCGTTGATAAATTTGATTTACGAAGCCCTTAGTACGTACAGTACATCATGGAAGAAAAAATTCAGAACACGATATAAATTGTAAATATCGAATTTCGAAACAACGAGCGCGGCAAACTCGACAAAGTCACGAGATCAACGACATAAAACATCAATCATAAAATAAAACCTATCTCGAGCCACAACGGAACGATCATCAATTCAGAAAATGGAAAGCCAGCGACACAACAATGATCGGTGACCGCGTTATTAATAGTCCCGAATCAGAAATTGCAGGTTAGCGGAACTATCCAGCCGAGGTGACCGCGAGATTCCGGAACTTACGATATATCCGTGACCGCAGCCGCCGAGAATTCCCACCCCTCATCCCATAACGATCGCCGAAATCACGCTACCAACTACGTACGTAGCATCGATCACCAAAATCACGACACGTCGACTCCTCGTTATATTCGTATTACTCTTCGTCGTTAACCAGCGCGCAAATCAACCACTCTTCGTCGCAACGATCCAAAGGCGGGGGTGTATACATTTGACATGGTTCGGGAAGAGGTTATTGACCACGCAACATGATAGTCAGAGGAGGCGCGTATGCAAAGACAAGGCGCGTGCTGTCACGAGCGGAACGAGGCGGTTCTACGAGCTCGTACTAGCTGGTTTACAAGTCAGCCTGAGCGGCGGCAGTAGCGGGCGGCCTCTTGTCGCGTGGAATCGATAGTCTGCGTGCACGAAACGCCGATAAGCGCTCGGTACGCCCAACGACATTGCCATCGCGATTCCTTCTTTCGATCGTCCATGTTGAAGCATCAGGAAAAGGCTTGGAACTTGGTCGAGGAGAAGATCGAAGGTGGAAAAAGAAAGGAGGTTATCCTGCGGTGAGAGGGGCAGACGAAGAAAAACAAGCGAAGAGTAAAGTTTCGTTCGGATCAATCAACTTACCTGAATGCGAGTCGGGTGGATTCAAGTGGATACTTAAAGGAAAATGTATATATAAAATCTAAGAAAGCGATTATATTTGTACGCACGTTTGTTGTATTATGATTGCGGGACGCTATTGAAAAGTGGCGTAAATGTGCCAGAAACGAGATACGAGTTCAGTATGTATACAAATGTTTTTATTTTTTCGAGTACGTATTATGTGTTTTGCTATTTGGAAGCGTATCGTCTTACAGATTTTACGTCTCATATTACGCCACTACCTGTTTCGGTTGTAAACATAAGAAAGATTTTGTGTACAGGGAGGGTCGAACACGAAGTTCAGAAAAACAGTCGGCTCGGTTTAGGTAACCGATATCAACAAGCACGAAAGTGGAAATAACTTCTTACCTAACATCTGTTGTTTCGTTCGAATCAAGGAATACACATAGTTGAAAGAACTTCGACCTAGCTCGAAAGTCGAAAGAATATCTCGAGCGAAGAAAAACGATAAATTCGCATTGGTAAAGCGTTTCAGATTTCTTGAACGTGAACTGCTCGAAGCTTAATGAAAACGTGTGCCAAGTAAATAACAGATTGTTATTAGCGAGGAAGTTTAGGTGAGATTTAAGTTAGAGCAGTTTAAGTCGAGTAAATAACGTCAGCAAAGAGGCGTGAATTGCATTAGGGTTACGATATTTCAAATCGCGTAAGTAACAGATTCGCGCTAGTAAAAAGATATAAGGTGAACCTTTACGTGCTAGGTAAATCATAGCTTGCAATTTATCACAATTCAAGTCGATCGAATTCAGGTAACTCGACTAACTAATTCGAGCTAGGCTTAACCTGTCGAAGCTGCAACGAAATCGAACCAACGCAACCAGCGGAGAGGGTGGTGCGGGTCAGCCGACGGCGATCGAGCGAGAAAACGAGAAACTAGCGAATCCGATAAATCAATGAACGAAAATACTCGTACACGAGCACCGGAAGAAGGTGGATACGACGACGCCGGTGGCGAGGAAAGTTAGGGGCACTAGTCGAGGCGGGTGCATCGAACCAGCGCTTTGCGCGAAGATTGATAAGGGTAGAAGCGATTAAGACCGAGAGAATGATCGACTCGCGGAATTCCGCTCCCTTTCTGTCCCTCTATCCTCTCTTCCTACTCTTGGAGAGTCTTAAAGGCACGTTTCAACGGATTTTCCGCTTGATGGAGCAAAAGAAAGCAACGAAAAGAGGTGATATTAAAAATAGTCCCTCCCTGATCGAACAATCCTACCACCTACTTTTCACTACGTTTATTGTAGGAATGTAGATCGAGTAGACGCTAGGAAATAGGGAAATATGCACACGCGAGAACGAGACGCAACAATGGTACGGAGTAACGCGAGATACAATGGTCTCGCGATACGAGAAAATTCTCGTTAAATTTCCTTCGCAGAGTCTGTCTCATATAGATAATAGCGAACGAAATCAGAGGAGAACGAAAACGAGAACGCGACCAAGACACACACTCGAAACACGGATGAAATGCGTACATTACGGGTGATGTAGCTGAAGCACTCGAGAAACTGTCGGCCGCGATTGCTTGGCAAAGTAATCGGCCGACAAAACACGGGCAATATAATTAGTCGCTGTGGCGAACTACGTTCGCTCCGGTGGTTGAGGTTACGCTGGCCTAGAGAGTCCCTCGAGGCGAGGATCCACTTAGGATAACTCCGCGAGCGATCCAGCCACCAAGGGTGAAAGGTAAAGGGAAATCTACTTACCCACGGTCGCGCTCTCTTCATGTCTCGGGACTACTTCACAGCATCTCAACGACACTATTCCGCTTCTGTATCTTCCATGTCGATGGTAGCGAGTGACGATGGCGCTGGTCGAAGTACACCGTTGACTCGCACAATGGACACTAGCTCTTTCGCTTCGACCTACCACTCGACGAAGCCGGGTCCACCGTCGCTTTCTTTCTTGCTCTCTTTCTCTCTCTATCTCTCTCTCTTTCTCTCTCTCTTCCTTCGTCTAACTCCTCTACTCACAGATACGGCATACGCTTCTTCACCACCGAGTCGTCGTTCCTTTTATCTGGACTTTCCAGTGGAAACTCGGTTACCGGTTGATTCTCACCGTGCCACCACCCGACACGAGCGAAAGGTCATCGTTACTCGTTCGTGTCGCGACTTGTCCCGTGACGATATCAGGACGAATTCTCCGGTTATCTCGACTCGTGCGCGGACAGAACTAACCTCGA
>NT_177474.1:100603-127337 GCF_000188095.3 Bombus impatiens
GGGCGGGGTGGGGGTGTAGACAGGGCGCAGTGGTGGGACGAGTGGCGCGCGCAAAGCCCCGAGTGCGTATGCGTTGGGGTAGTCACTACAACCGCCACTATCTTCGTCATGACTACGACTAAAGACGATGGGCATGACCACGACCACGACCACGATAAAAAACTGCATGTTAAACACGAACGGGGACGTGGATGTTTCGGGTTCTGCGAGAGCACCGATTTTTTGGGAGTTTACGTTCGTGATGTCCCTTTGTTTCTGCCTTTCTCGCTCTATACGGTATATCTATAGCCGTGGATGCCGCGGAACGATACAGGCTGCGGGGCATTCGTCCGGGTTCCGTGAGATCTTTTTCAGCCGTGGTTACGCGAACCTGCTTCTGCCCAACTTGCTTCTCTGCCTAGTTTTTCCATCAGCGTACCTACGTGTGTACATACACGTATATGTATACGTGTGAATGTTTCGTTTGTTTCGAGGGAATTAGGGTTTCAACGATTTCAAGGGATGCTTCGGTTCTAGAAACCGGGCGGTTGTTGCGTGGAGAAACGCGAGCTTCTTTGTTACGGATTTTACTCTTTTACTATTTCTTTTACTATTTACCCTTTCATATTTAGTCTGAATCGTTGTCTAAATGTAAAAGCGGTTCGAAGTAGTTACTGAGAGACTAACGTTTGTCGATATATCCATCGACATCGATCTTTCGTAAATTCGTGCAGTCGTCGATGAGTTAAGGATCAACAGACAACTGTTTGCTTGAACCCTTTAAGAAACAAAGGAGTTCAGTATTTTAATTGCGTCCTTTGTAGTTCTATCGTGGTATCCACCTACAGCAGAAAATGGATAATAGTATTGTTTTCTGAAATTAAAAAGTAAAAACAAAAGAACAAATCGAGTTATTCGCTTGAAACTTCTTGTAACGCTTTATGCTTTATATTTCAGCAATAACATTTTTATAGAAATGCTTACGAACATTTTTCTCGCATTCTTTCTCAAAATTATAAAATACCGAGGAGTAAAATATGAATGACGAACGTGGTTTATTAGATGTAGAAATGAATTCTCTCCGATTTTTCTGGAAAATGGAAAGGGTTCGTTTCCACAGTTAATATATATCGTATACGATTTTCTACATATTTTTATTAATTTACGATTTTTTAAATTTTGCTAAAAAGGTCCAATTTTCTAAAGAAGATGGAACAGTTGAAAACACGTCCACTGTATTGATATCTTTCATTAACTTGACCTTTACGATACGCTTCTTATGAGATCTCCGTTTTGTTGTTGATCCTTTTCCATGTTTCGATCGTTTCTACGAAGAGTATGAAGGTTCGTAAGGAAATATGGGAATTTCATAATAACAGGACGCCAACATCAGCAAGTAAATGTGTAGAAAGACCATACGAATGAAAAGACCGATATTATTTTTGCGCTGCGGACGTGTATTTTTGAAATTCTTTTCATAACTGCCTTTGTTATTTTTTCCAATTCTATTTCAATATTCAATTATATTCTTAAAAATTCTAATTAAACTAATTAACACGTACTTCGTTTGCTTCCCTTTATTCATTCATTCATTCATTTCTGTGCGTTAATTACATAATTAATGTGTGCATTAATGCATAATTAACGATATTTATGTCTTGCATTACCTCTGTGATAGTATTCTTCTTGTACCACTTATACCTATAATGTTTCTTCTAATAAACTATTACAATCGTTTGTCTACCCTTCCAAACCTAAAATCAGTCGACAATACGCGTGTGTTTCCATATTTTCTCCCATTATTTGAGTCGTTATTTCATCCCTATCTGACTTGTCTCACCTTTCCTTCATTTTTTCTCGCTTTTTCCCATCCCAACCCTTCTCTCTTTCAACGAGGCGTCAACGTCTTAAAGGGGCTGCTACCAGTAACGCTTGCTCGATGACGAGGGCGACAACGATCGATTCACGAGGCTCTTTTCGTATCAGGTCCAGAAAGACGGGAAACGTGCTTGCGAAATAAAGCTTCTGTACTTATTGCTAGCCACGTTTCTGCCACTAAGAATGCAAAGGAAATAATGGCATCTTACGGATGCAACGGATTATTTTATCGTTGTCCGATGAAATTAATTAGAGAATCTTCGATTTTGCGTTTAAGAAAAGAAATTGATAATTCATATTATTCTAACTTGATCGATAATTTCTATTTAATATATATCGATAATTTTTCTTGCAATTTACCTTAAAGCTAAAGTTTTCAACGAATTGCAAAACATGTTTTGATTACATAGATTCGCGTAACTCTTGTCTCCATATATTATGAAACGGACTAAGAGAATAAGGCGAATGATTTCATGAAAATTTATTGCGCTTTTTCGAATTGATCAGTGATAGAATAGGCGTGCTGTGCCTTATGGCTTGAGGCCAGCAGGGGTTCGGAACCCAAGAAGGTTCAGATTGAATTTAGGACATCCCAAAAGTGATTTGGCATGGAAGACATGGAATGAATCCCTATTGCAGCTAATACATTTACGACAGTAAGAATCCGATAAAAGTGGTATAATTTTATTAAGGATGTTCCTGCGTCTATGGGAAGGAAATTCTTACCAAACTCTAAGACTTTATGCAATTATCGAATTGAATTTATTAAATCGCGAAAAAGAACGTCTGTAGATTTTTCTTTAATTCAACCAAAGCCCATGAGATAGAACCACAAATGTGGTTAATTGTTTCATAAGACGGAGAGTAGTTTCAATAGTTAATTTCATACGGGAACGATCTCCGTAAACTAGGTTTTAAGTTTCTTCTACGAGGATTTGGCGCTTCATACGGTTTCTATGGTAGTGCACAGAGAACTTGAGTGGTATTCAAATAGCTTCGATTATGTTCTGGGAAAGGAGATTACCTTATACTCCAAATACAATAACGGTTTAGACGATATAATCGAACTCATTTTACGCGAGATTCTCGTATTAATCGTTCTGCAAATTTAGCTCCGGCAATTCGAATAATTATTCGTACAATTATAGTAGTTTAAAAGTATATTTATACAGCCTAGACAATTTACATCATACAAGCGCTGTAGGATAGGAAAAGCAAACGAATCCTTTTCTCAGTCTCCAGTTGAGTTCGAATGCGGTTCAGTCTACCGTCTTATTACGCCCACGTCAGGTTACTTTCCTTAATTTGATGTTACCGCCGGAGTTCTGGAAGCTGTGCTTTTAGCACTGTTATGGTACTTCCAAGTAAAATCCTTGCAAAAAAAAAAAAAAAAAAATTAACGTAGTCCCTTCGTACGTCGTCAAATTTAATTTAGTTTCTACGTAGAGGAATAAATATGTTGTAAAAGGCTTATGGGAATCGAAAGTTTGTTGGACAAAAAGAAAGGATCCTCCCCTCAAAGGGGTTAGTTAGCACAGTTAGCACAGTTAGCACTGTGCAGGAAAATTACAAATAAATACTCGTTGCTCAAATAATTTGGAAATTGCGACGAAGAGACGATAGTAAGACTTGAAAATGATTACGCATTACGAAAATTATGAGTATACTTAAAAGCTGTATCTCATACGGTTAAATTGAATATGTTTGCATTCCGTTGCTAACCATCGCATGTGTATTGACATACTCGATGCGTGTTAACGCATTGTAATGACAGATTCATGCTAGCATTACGTGATACGTGCTAAATTCAGAACTTCATTCATCGCTCTGGATATTTCATTTTGTTTATGTAAACTGTTCAATGTTCCAATGGCAAATGAAATGCTGTTATTCAGTGAAAGTAGATGGAAAGGAGAAAAAGACAATTATACAAGCCATAAATTAAATTATCTCTCTTTGTTTACAAAATTTCCTAGTAGTTGACAGACGTAATAACCAGCGTACATCGTTTAAGAGAAAGGTACATGATTCAACTCGAAAGAATGTCAATTATCGCCATTATTGAATTTTATTGAATAAAATTATTACTCGATCATAATGCTACGATTGGAAAACAGTGGTTAAACGTCACAAATATTGAATTAATTTAGAGTGTCCTGTTACTGTAGAAGAGCCACTTTTGGCTTCACATATGGCGCCAAATTGCCAAACCACAATTCTGAAGCAGTACATATACGTATACACATTACGTTAGGGTATCGTGACAAGCAATATGCTTCTGTTCTACTTCAGCGAGGATATTGCCCGCGGGTGTTACCGTATCGTAAGATAGAATCGATATCAATGAACAATTATATTATTTAGAGCGACATACGCGTTTGCACAACGCAATCTCATAAATTATTTTCTAGACTTTGTTACATCGATTTTTATACTTCGTTAGCCTTACGTTCGTAACATAAAAGCTGACGAATCAGCCATCGGCCCTAATGGACGTATTCAAAGAAAAGATTTATTCAGAAAATTTGCCATATTTTTCTTTATGTGACAATTTCTGCTATACAGGCAATTATTGTCTCTGTATTTTAGAATTTTGCTTTACGTAAGCACATATCGATATCTAAGTTAATTTCTCCTATTATTAGTATAGTAAATATCTTCTTCCACTTGATTCATTACGAATTCTAGTTGCGGTAAAGTCGTATCACAGCACCGTTCCATGTTCTCCAGAGAAACCAATTTTGTTCGATAGTGTTAGTCGTGAGACGCCATAAAGGAACAGCGATAAGTCGACCGGTCTCGAACTTTTGTTCGGTCGCGTATTTCCAAACAAACATTACCATGCTATATTGAAGTCACTGAACTGCGATGAACTAACCTGAAGTCGCTGAATACCGAGCAAGCAAGCGCATAAAAATTCGCAACTTGGCTGATCGAATACGTCGACGTTCTACTTGGTTTACTATGATTCGATTCGAAACCTCGTGGATACGGGCTTGTACGTAACAATCTAGCGGAACATCGATATTCTGTCGAAGCAACGTTCGGATTTCAAATCAATTTTTTCCGAAGTTTCCCTACCTCGATCCTGTCACGCTAATAACAAACCAACGAGACAAATTAAAAAATGTATACGTTAAACGAACATAGTATTTAAATACACGTAAAATGTCCACCGTATGAAAGTATATCTCGATGAACGCAACTTGTCCGTAAATTACGTCCGATTGTTAGAATTTCATCCCCAATTCGAAGTTACGCTTTATTCCTGGTACCCTCGAATCAGCTCGCGAGCAATACCGAACCCATAGCAACTGCCCGGTGTATCAGCGATTCGTGTGCTCTGGCGAGCTGGCCAGAATATGTATGGAAATCGTCTGAACTCGTCGATAAGTCAACCGTCGGATCTGTGCTGCGGTTATAGACGATTACGAGTAACCAGCCGACAATCTACGACGCGAGGTGCAACGTTTAATCGATTACAAGCCGAAACGGAACGTCGACCATCGATCCTCCTATGTGAAAAATTTCTCTTCTATCGCAATTGTACCTGTATTTTCTAATGACGAATAGAGCGAATGGAACTGCTAACGTTATAGTCTTGATAAACGTCTATTGCTCTAGTCGAGTATTTGTCAATTTATGAACCTTTCTTTACGAACGACGATACCAAATAAACGCTACAAAATACGTGGCAAATGCACACGCATTCTTTAAAAACAACAAATATCTCCAAAACTATATTTAAGATTCCGCAATATTTTTTCTCTTTTTATTCGTCGACCCCGTTGCGTTTTAACAATTCGTTTAATGGTTGTACGTGATTCAGTATTACTTATTGCCTACAAATATGCACGATGATTTATAGGAAACGAGTAATTACAATCGTTTCTCGTGTCTGTTCATAGATACTTTGAAATTGCAGCTCTTGTTAAATCGATATTTTCTGACGGAAACGAGCGACAGTTAGTTTGCCCCCGTCTCTGTACACATGCGACGTCCCTATCGTGATAGAACGATGATCAGACTCGTGAATGTCACATAAAATTTCATCCGACCCACTTAGAGAACCCCTTGAACGAAAAAAAAAAACGCAGCTCCTGCAATTTTTATCTCTGCAAGTAATATCTTGCCTGGAAAGTTAATTAAAAATTCATCATTTATTCGAACAGGTATGTTTCATTTCGCATGTTTCACAATGGGCTTCCTCCAAGCCTTTTAAACATACAAATTGTCACTCACGGCGACGAGAAAATGGATTCTCGTTCGTTCGGTGTTGAATAATTGACATTCAGGGAAGAACATGTTTCTCGGCTACGAGGAATCGTCTACTTAAAGTATTCAAACCTTTCGCCTCCATTTTCCCCTTCGAATTTAATTAATGTTGCGAAAGAAGACGAAGAAATAAATTTTCTTTCTTAATCCATAACTGAAATTATCTTGGAATATCGCGATGAAAAATGTATAAAAGATATATTCGGAGAAGGGAGGAGTATTATTAACGTGCCGCGTATTTAACGCCATTCTTTTTATTAAATAAATTAAAATTTAAAATACATACAGTAGTCCTTCTGGTAGCTGGTTTATTTTAAATTAAAATACATGTATCTACAATTATTTAGAGCTTCATATATGTTGCACGGAACAGTTTAATGCACTGTCCATTCTATGAAGTGCGAAGTAAAAATTTGAAGCGAAAGGAGAAGTATTGAGAAGTACATTTTTCATCTGTTTTCAATTTGTAGTTAAATAAATAAGTTTAATCGATGACATCCGCAAATCGAAGCAGTGAAAAATCGCTGTAGAGAGAAATAATATTCATAAAAATGATAGAACGATGACACGTTACTCGTTTAAGACAGATCGTTATTCATTTGAGACAAGTAACCTGCTGGTCATTAGTGTGTTACTTTATCATCGTAAAATATAAGTTATCGATGATCGTAAAACGTAATTTCATGAGGTTCCTATCTGTTATTTTACAGATCCATTAATCTGAACTTTTCCAAGGAACAGCATTTAATAATCAACACTTAATAAACATTTAATAAGCAACACATTTCCATGAAACGAATACAAACAAAATATACAGAAGAGTATACAACGAATATAATTATTAGCTACAGGTAAACATTAATAACGTGTGGTTTCTGATGGCATAACAACGACAAGACAATAATAATTTACCTGTACTAATAAATTAAAACATATTCCGAATTATTAAATTATCCTGCCTTGACACAATTTTGTAAATTATGATTTTATAAAAACACGATTGTGTCGCGTACAGAAGACGATTTGTTAGGAGACGAAGTTTTCAAGGTATGCACGAAACAAAATCTTAAGCAGTGAAACTGTCGTTTCCTTTGTGTGGCCAGGAGAGAAAGGAAGAAAAGAAGGTGAATTTCAATGAATAATGCACTTTTAGCTCCTTACTCTTCTCTTATCCTTGCGTCCATACAGTGTCTCCCTGTGAACGACGGTGCAAAAGGAACGATCGAAAGTTTGAGAATTATGACGCTAAGCAGCAAGAAAATAACAGAGGATAATATGGCGTGAAAATTGGGAGAAAATTAAAAAAAAAGTTTAATCAATTGCAAGAGTTTATTTTATCAAATTTAATTTCAAATTAAATTTAATTAAAGACGGTTAAAGAAAAAGTGTCAAGATAAACGTTCGGAAAATAGCCCTTGAATTATAAAATCTCTAGACATATCTTTAGATCTTACATCTTCTTCTACTTCTATTTATTTGCGCTTTGAACAGCTTCCGGTTACATCTCCATTTACCATATTTTATCTTATCTTGTATATCATCCTCGCCACAAAATCTATCTTTCCACCCTTGTAATCTCACTAAGTTAAAATTAAAACCAAAAGTGAAAATTATACTTTTTGAACTTCGAGAGACAGATGCGAAGTATTCTACGTCCTGTAGTTTGCTTTCGCGAGAAAGCGAATGCATTTTGGGAAAAGAGGTCGGTGGAATCTTCTCTGCGAGGCTAACTTAGTAATTTGGAAGATGACAAGAGAAGGGAGAAGAGGCTGACAGATGAGGAAAATATCGCGGAAGAATCCATTATTTCGTGCTTTCTAAGTAGCGAGAGACCGAGATAGCTTCCATACAATGACTTGCAATTTGAATGACTTAAAATAATTTGTAATATCAACGATGAATTCTTAAAGAATCGTATCGTTGTATGTCGTAAGAATAAATTTCCCTATCATCTTAAAAATTAATAAAAAGCACTCTGCGTCTTCTGATTTCAAAAGAAACTTAATCAGCCTATGAGAAAGCGCGGCGTATCGTAATAGAGTATAATAAATCAGCGAACGTCAACAATCCATTATCGTCCGCGTTCTTTACACAACAATCAGCTACGAATTAACCTCCGGCAATCCTCCTGCCAGATTCACCGCGTGGAAGCCCTCGATCCCCGGACTATTCTTAGCAGCATTAAAAAAGGACAGAGCGATCGAGTTTCCCAGGTGCTCATAACGTATGAATCTCGAAGGGTAAAAGATCAAGAAAACAAAACGACGATATGGAGAATAGAGAAGGATTGTTACGGCAGATCTAACGTCGTGCTTCTGAAAGAAAAATCGAAACGGAGGGTAGATCACCGCGATTCCGTCTTTGGCTCTCCACTCTGCTCCCTTGTTCCCGTAATTCATCTGGACACGGTGACAGACACGCGACGAAAAGGTAAGCCGGTCTTAGAAAAAGCCAGACGTCTACGGGGGAAGTTCTGGTCAGCCGCAGGGTCCGTGATGGGACGCGGAACCGGCGAATGGAGAGCGGAAAAGAAGAAAATAACCGAGACATAAGGAGCGAGGCTAGAAGCGATACGTGTGCACGTCGGGGGTAGAGAAAGCTACGTTTACTCGCGCATCACGTTAGAAGAGGTTCAAAGGTATACCCGGGGGGCCTATGACGGTGGCTAAAGGGCGAAGAGAGGGATGGCGTTCTCTCTGCCTCCTCTACCCCCGAGCAAACTGCCCTACCCGGTCGATGCCTTACGCTTGCGCCTTGATACCCGCCGCCGCCCCCTCTTCGCGTCAACCTTCCTTCGCCCTCTGTGAATCTCCCCGCGTTTGAATCGGTGATTAAAGTTTCACCTCGCTTCCGTTCTTCGTTTTCTGCCCTTTTCCCTTTTTCCTCATTTTTCTCTTTTCTTCTATGTACTTCTTTTCAGCCCTTTTTTCCTTTCTTTCGTCGTTTTTGTTCCTTCCGCCGTCCCTGTTTTCCTTTGCGGCCAGATGATAGGGAAACTCTGCCGCCACACAGGAAGTGTCTCTCATTGACGGAAAGGGCACCGTGAACCGTACTCGATTCGTGCTATCGGGCTTGCTTCAGCTACAAATGTTCGCTTTTCTCACAAAGAACTTTCAGCGTTTGTAATTAAGATACAACGCCCCTTCTTTAATTTCGTAAACATTTCGTTGTTCAAACATTCTTTGTTTCGAGATAATTTTACTTTTTACGTTGCTGCAGGGGACGTTCCTGTACTTTATTCGCTCTGTTTTATACGAATTACGTTATAGAATACATACGAGTACATTTCCATACGAATCAGGCATATCATTTTCTTATTTTCGGTGATCCCTAGTTTTCGACGTATTTGAATTGCCCTTTTGGACAAATTTATAATTAGTCTTTCGTTGAACGTTGAACTTATTTATAATAGGTGGAGTTTCCAGGATTTAGAACATTCTCGGTTTCATGCTACGTTGCGTGCTTATCGCTAGCGTTACTCGCCGTTTTCTTACTTCTTCATAGAAAAAATTCCTTGACCCTACGTTTTTGCTTCCCTTTTTCCCTTTATTCCGTCATTTGCATTCATCTCACAAACGGCGAAGATTTCTTTTGCTTTATAATCAATGAGCAGGTTCTAGCATGTGGCCAACGGAATACTTTATTAATATATACAGGCAAGATCAGCTTGGAAAAGGATGTGTTCACGAGGAAGTGGTTTCACATATCGTTTAATTTAATTTATAAAAGAGATACAATTTCTAGAAGTATTTTTATTTGCAAAGCAACTTTTAAAAGAAGAGATAGCATAAATATTCAAAAGATGTTTCTACCTGCTACCTACTAATCCTTTCCTTTTCTAGTATAATCAAGTTACCCTTTTTTAAAGTCTTCATATCCTTTCAGCACTCACTGACTTCGTCGTTTAAATATTCAGAAGGAAGAAACAGCGACACGTTCGCAAAAACTCCACAACCGCGCCTCTCCAGGCATAAATAAAGCATCTCACGGATTAAATATACGCATATACATAGGTATTTACGTACGTCCATATCGTCCGCCGAACGAGAATTAACTCGCCACATCAACAAAGTTGTACCAGACGTGATGCACGTTAAGCCAACGAAACGAGAAAAATTATAAATATTCTGTTCTATACGCGTGAAGTTTTTCTTTAATCGCACAGTTGATTATACAATTTAATGTAGAATTTTAGAGACTCGGTTTAATTAATTCCGTTTAATTGCAATGTGCCAGAAGATGGAGGCTTAAGAGGAACGATTAGTTGCCAGATTTATTGTTTTTATTCCAAGAGTTTACGACCAATAAAACGAAATGTCCGAAGAAGTTTATTTAAAATCTCTATAAAATTTATATACGATACAATGTGTAATGTTTACAGTTTTTTACTTTGATCTAGAACTATAAAACGATAAACAAGTAATTTGGAGGACCAGAAACAAAGTGGCACGAGAGCTCGCGTATTCGGACGTCAATTTACTTTGTACAAAGGTTCAATTACAAGCATGCGTAATAGTTTTGCACGAAACATCATACATAAATGCTTTAACTTGTTACGCCGTGTACAGTGATTTACATGTGTATTAATCAATGTGAATTTTTTATACTACGCACGATCAAAATGATCGATAGATTTCTAGTCTCAAAATATTTTCTCTTATCATTGCCCAAATTCGTTCTGCGATAAATTGGCCACATCTGTATACTCAAACGAGGCTTAATCGGAGTTTTAATCAAGATTCATCGAATAAATTCTATGTTCGAGCCAAGGACCTTATAAAACGAAAACTTTATACGCGGATTCCATCCCCTATTGCATCACAGTCTCAATCAGACGATTTAATAAAATTTACGATTCAACGATAAAAACTACGACGAAAAAGTAGAAGTATTTTCCATAAATTTTAAAGATCGCATAGACACTCGTACAAGGGCGTATACACCGTCGAGAAGATTTCCCAGTAAGAAAGAAACGAATCCAGAGAATCAAGTTTTACACGTGCACCGCTGTAATCCGAGTAAAATACGAGTCGCGCTATTGAATCGAGTATCATTGTGGAGAAGAGAAAGAAACTTTTATTCCGAAGGGAAGATAATTTCAGGCGAAATGGATTAAGATTTCCAGCATTGTCGCATAAACAGTGACGCGTAGCCAGGCGTCGCGTCGTCGCGTCGAACTAAATGAATTTTACCTCGAGGATTTCGCGCCGACGTTCACTGCTTATTCATTACGCGCCTTTTCTCACCTATATTCATTTTTATTCCAACGCGATTGATCAATCACCAATTCGGTAAATAGGTCGGTTATTCGAAGGTGTGACTGTGCCATCTTTAGATTTGCGAATCTGTCACTTTAGTCAAACGGTTCTAATTCTGACGAGGTTTTCTGACGAGATCATTGATTCTACGCGAATAATCTGATTTACGAGACAGCGTGTCACTCGTATTTAATAGGAAAATAAATAGAGGAGAGTAATTAAATCGAATTTATTTATGCGCATTAACTGTTACATCGTTTCCAACGTGTCTGGCACAATGATGTAAGTATGAGGTATATCTTTGGAGGTTCCTGTAAACCAACTTGCCTTTTTGCCCTCCTCCCTTTGATACGTATCATACGTAGCCCCATCAACTGCTGTGCCATTTTTCACGGGATTGTTGGTGGCAAGGTGAGGAGAATCCACTCTGTCAGAATTTATGGTTCCCGTGACGGTGGATTCTTGCGGCAAATTTATCACGATATTAGGCTGTGTAAGAGGAAATACCAACAAAAAAGCATGAACAAGTTGCTTTGAAAGTGTAATTAGTACACACATTGTTATTAATATATTTGTGTTCAATGTAGGCGGTCTTTACACGGTACTCTTGCATTTTGCATTTTGTTTCCTTTGCGAAACACGCTCAGACAGTTCTTAGCGAGGGCTGCTTTCAGCATCTGGCTGGTTTCTCATAAATTGTAAAAGGAAACCTCCTTTTCCCTCACCGGAACGTCTAATGCGTTAAAATCTTGTTGCAGCTTTATTTATTAACTGCACGGCATATGAATCGTGTCGGAACGGGGTTTGTATTACCTCGTTGCGCCTTTACGAGCATTCAGGTTCCTCAATATGCAAATCAAATGGACGCGAACGTAGAGTGTCTCGTTATTCATTAACGACAGTTCTCCGGTGCATCGAGGATTATGTAATTCAATTTTATACAGTAATTAAGGCAGCCGGTATTCTTTTAATTGGTCTATCGTTTATAAAATTTACCGATTTACTGGTTACTGACAGAATGACATCACTGCACACCTCAAATTATCAACGCATAGCACATTACCTGCAGATTGAAAACATTTTCCAACCCTATGGTTGCTGGTCTCCGTCTCAGTGACCTGGACGAGGTATTGGGAATAAGTTGAGATTGAATATCGTTGGCATCTTGGTAACTCAAACATCTCGATCGTCTTGGTACTTCCGCTGGTAGCACTCTTCGCCTTTGTTTCGGTAACTTGCTTCGAGCCTGTAACAATTTTTACGTTGTTTCATTAATTTTTGCGATTTTTGCTTTATTTTTGCTCTAAATTCGTCAAAAGAGATTCTATCAAGATCGACGACCCAACACGACTGTGATCTCTTCTTGTTAGAATTACTTTGCAAATTATTTCAATGAGACTCATGTTCGTTTCGTCGATACGTTCTTCCTCCTTCGTGTTTTCATTACTCTCCCGCCAGTATCCTCGAATATGCTTCGTCGAAATGAAAAGATGTACGAAGCGGCTGAAATAAAGGTCGTGCAATCTCGAAACGTTTAATTTTCACGATGTTTTCCGCAGAACTTTCCGAATGCTCGCCCTCACGAAAGAAACTTTCGAGTTTCCTTAAACTCGCGGGTTTTCAAGTAGCGAATGCTGGCCTAATCTTGACAGAGATAAAACGTTTAATACGGAACTCCTTAGACAGGTAACGGTACGATGTATAGACTCGCGAGTTCGCCAACATCGAACTTAAAATATTCCGTTGTCGATTAATTGAATGGCGGCGTCAATGCGGTGTATATCGAGTACGCGTATCCGCGTTGCTCTAATGGCGGCGTAAAAAATTGACACCGGGGCGAAACTTCTTCGCCGGATAGAAAGTTTCAAATTGGCTAGCGAAAAGTGCAAAAGTTTGCATGTTGCTAGGCTGAATGGACTCCCGCTTCCGTGTTCTCGGTGAACGCGTTATTCAGCGTACAGGAACTGGTCCCCGAGCCAAGGCAAGTTAATCCGATGAAAAAAGGAAAATCTTCGCGCGTTACCTTCGCGTCAACTTCCTGTCTCGTTGAAAGAAACTGTGTCTGACACGAGGTTTATTAAATATGACTTGGGCAAAAGTTACTCAGGCTTAAAGCAAAAGAATTTTATGCTTGGGGCACGAATTTGTACAAAATGAGGGATTTAATTAACATTAATTTAATGAAATTTGATTCGTAGCTTCAGGTTTTAAATAGCTTAATTTGAGTAATCTTCAACGTGAGAATATTAAAAGAGGAAAAGTTTAGGAAGAGCGATGTCTCGCGTTGTGTCAGTGAGTACTGGTGAGCCTTCCATATATTTATTTTATTTTCCCATTCCATTTTTCTATCTGTCCTGAAATAGCGCAGTATAAATTCGTGCATATATATGTATAACGTATTCCAAAGGAGAAAGAAGAGATCTAAGCTTTTGAAAATGCGCTACGAACCTGCGTATGGGAATAAAACATGGAGAAGTTGCTGACGATAACAGGAACTGGAAGAGCGATAGCTAGAACGCCCGCAATAGCGCACAATCCCCCGATGAACATTCCGGGAAAGGTTTTTGGTGTCATATCGCCGTAACCAACTGTCGTCATGGTCACCAAGGCCCACCAGAGACCGTGCGGTATGCTGTCGAAGTCGTTATGCGGGTTTTCCTATCAGTCAAACGAGATGTATGAACGATCGTTTTAAGGTTTGTGCTTTCGAATAGGAACATTTAGGTTTCAAAAGGAAGAAAGGACCGCTTCTAAACATGAAGATATTGTTCCATATATTCGCGAAACGATAATGCATCGTATTTGGCATTTGACAGTAAAGTAACGAGTTACTACAAGTACAATATACATCGGTATGTTGCTGTTACTGTCAAAGATAAATGAAAAATAATGCCTGTATGGAGAACCCAACGAGAACTTGTTTTATATTCGCTCGAATTCCTACAAAACTATATCCCACGAACAAAGATTTACACGCGGTCTTAATCCTCTTCTCAAATTAACTTGTTCAAAGAAGTAATCAAGGAATTCGAACTGAAACGTTTGCACGTAGTGAAAGTTTCAATATCGATCGTGCTCGGAGATCAAAGCTTCCCCCGAGCGAAACTTGTTCGTAGTACTTTAATATTTTAACTCCTTTTCCAATTATTACGTTCCGATCGTCCAACTTACACAACCTGGAAATCTTGCACCTGGTATACTCTCGGAAAGCAAGTGTAAGCACTTTTCGAGAAGTGCACTTTCGAGATGCCAATTCTCCTTTTTGTCCAATCAACTTACTTGAAGACGTTCTGCGTAGAAGATGAGACTGGCGAAGACGACGATGCCTAGAACGAGGAAGAATACCAGCAACGCCAATTCCTTGGCTGACGCCTTGAACGTATGGATCAGAATCCTAAGTCCTGGGGAGTGTCTCGTCAGCTTGAAGAGCCGCAGGACTCGAGCTATCGACAGAATCTCGAGATACAGGCTGGACTTGGTAAGGAACTCCGTGTAAAAGCTCAACGTAGCGGTTAAGTCTATCGCGTTCACTGGTGACACGGCGAATCTCTTGAAGCTTGGGCTTACCTGTAATTAAATCGATCAATGAATCAGACCTTATATGTCAGATCGTGCTACAACATTGAAAATTTTGTTAATTTCTATCTCGATGCCAATCAAATAAATAGACACGAGTTTCCTTCTATTCGAAAATTTGTTTCTTCCAACGATCAGATAGATTCCGAGGGCTCCGCTGTAGATTGTAAATGAGAATTCAATAATTGCGCTATTGATCACTGCGGAGCGTATGGTTTATGCAGGATTTCGCGTAGAAGTGAAAAATCCTCGGTACTTTGTCCACATCGTTGGTATTTTTCTCACGTTCCCAACCGTTCCTCGCCGAAAAAAATCAATACACGAAATCCGTATTCCGGCTTTCAAACATCACGCGAAATATAAATTACACGGAATGATCTTTCGCGAGTCGCGTGCAACGTCATTAAATCTCCTTCTAATATTCGTTTTGATTTTTAAAAGCAACGACTTGCTCCGCTGGAAGCTATTACTCTGCGACTAATCAAGGTCTAGATGAAATTATGATGTGACAGTTTAAAAGCAAACGTGACATTTCATTTTAGTTCTTGGTAGAAATAAATGGTTTTTAAATTTCGTGGCAGTGGATATTATTCGGCGTACGGTGAAACCGGGCAGGTTATAATTTCCTTGAATTTATACGTGTTTCAACGTGTTGGGAAGTACAGTAGTAAATACAGATACCCAATAAATCAAATAGTACTTTTATAATGTTTTATATACGAGCAAAAACGAGTCCTGGATAAAGGGATAATTAACGAATGATTTGTTACGTTGTTTAGTTGGAAACAGTCTAGTCAGCATTTCTAGTCTGGGATTTTTGCTGATTTACTTCCATAAAAATCTGAAACATCGTTGTATCTATTAAACACGGAGAAACAAAATCGGGAAGTCAGAGATCCAACTGGTTTTTCCGGTATTGATATATCTTGAAAAAAAAGTACAATTGTAAGCTTAACATAACACGTATTCGAGACAGTCGTTAAGTTAATTGAACGTCGATCTAAAACTTCTCAAATATCGATTACAAGTTTTCGCGATCGATTACACTTTCTTCGACCGTAATATCATGCCTTGTATTGTTTCTAACAATAATTCTTTTCTCGCGAGTGTTTTCTTTCGCCGTTAATTCGTTATTTGCGGCAATTCACATTTAAGGCGGTTTATCAAGAAATAGTCGAGGTCGTCTGGTACGTTAATTTATCTGTGTTAGCAAGCTTGCCCCGAACTAGCTTGCACCGAATTGAATTTGTTTACCGCACGTAGCACGCGCAAAAACGTGCTTTGTTCTAATGTTGTACCATTGTGTTTCACTGGGTGAACCACTTTTGCTCCTGTCACTCACGTGCACTTGAAAGGGACGTAATTACATCGCGGGGTTACTTCGTTATTCACTCCTTCTTAGCTTATATAAAATGCAATAACAATGAAAGGTTGTACGATAATTAAACTAAACAACCACGTTTTATTTGGATATTCTACGTCCTTTAAACACAACTCGAAACTGTTAAAAACTGTCTATCAAAATTTTTAACGGAAATATTTTAATTCCAATTTCCTCGTTTCAAGTACGGTTTTGTGTAATTGCATCTCATATGATATAAACATGCATGAAACTAGGGCAATTAATTGATTTTAACGAGGCGTAGAGCTTCACGTGCAAAATACTGCATTAATGATAATTTTATGTCATTTAATGTATATGGTGTCGTAGCAAGATATGTAATATAATTAACCAAATGGTTCTCTGTAAAGCGTTCGATATTTGCTGATAAATGTAATAAAATGCCCACAGCACACCTTTATAATTACAACATTTTTTCTCGCTTTTCACTTGTAGATTACGTTGCAGTTTAGTTGGAAATAATCCTCTACGTTATACGTTATACACATACGTGTGTATGATCGTGTATAGAATGATTGATTGCTAAATCTTTACCTTTTCGCCTCCTGCGGCACATTTAATCATTCGATAAATATTTATTTAAAAAAACTGCATAAAATAAGAGAGAAAACGTTATCTATTGATTGTCGATGAAATGAAATTCCAAGGGTTTAACTCGAGGAAAGAGGTGTAGCTTCGAGCTGTCGAATATCATAATTACCCAGCTATCGTAACAACGATAGGACAATTTTCTACGTACCAAGCAGCGAAGAGTAATCTCCAAAGTAAACCAAGCGTTGCACGTATGTTCAAGGTAAAAGAGCACCGGATAAGAATCGACGTGATCCACGTATCCGCTGGATTCGAAATGCAGCGATTCACCGTTCCGTTGATTGTTTCTCGATTGTTTCGTCATCGTGTGACTCTTGAGGCAGAAGCAGAGAACCGAGAGGCAGATGAAAAGTATCGACATACAGGCTATGCACTTGGCCGCGGTAGAGGAGTACGGCTCGTCGAACAGAGCCCAGATCCTTGGCCGTAGTTTTTGCCATTTTGTCAAGGTCCCTCTGTTGTATTCCTCCTCGTAACCGAAAAGTCGCGCGATCTCCTCGTCGCTTAATTTCTCACCCTCTATGTCCAGCTTGTCGAGAATTGCCAGCGTTGCTTGGGTGTCCCTGTGCACGCTGTAGGTGCTCCAACAACACGGTTCCACCTGAAATGTATACGTAATTGGAAATTATACGCGTCGGCGATGATTAGAACTTGGCTAATTGCAGATCACGTAACTATAATAGATAGAGATCGTATTCCAGCTACATATCAAATAATTTCTTGGTCGTGATAAATTTTTGTGTTATCGCCGAGAGATTATCAATTATAATATAACGCTGCCTTAATTAGCGTGAGCGGATTTTCGTGAGATCCTCCAGGAGAAAAAAAGGATCAGACGAAGACGAAAAGGTTAATTGATATTGATTACGTCATTAATTAACCAAGAAAGCGCAACGAACGAATAGAAGACCCAGTTTCTACCGTTATCTGTGTTTCACGTTTGCTACACCATTATATTTTACGAATGGTAAATTAGACGATACAAACAGCGTAGAAGAACTGTGTATTTCGTTTTTCAAGAAATAAAAATACTCGCTAGAGCACGTTAGACAAATAATCGATAATTTGGAAACAAATTTGTCGTGTGTCTGGCAATTGACCGCAACTTAAGCGTATAATGGATCAGAACCTAAAATCAAACGCTGGATGTTTGTGCAATAGAAACTGTCATCGGACAAACGTTTCTAACCCGGTGACTCGATAGCAGGCCCGTGATTTCTCCGTTTTGAAAGAGACATTTCCTGCGATATCAAAGCATATTTGTGTCCGCGCTGCTAGTCTGGAAAATGGACAGGCAACCAATGTTAATTATGCAGAATCGTTAAACGTTATGAAATAATGCAGTTGCGTTTCGAATCGAATAAACGGTCGGAATAAACGATCGAGTAAAGTTAGAATTTTAGTTTTAGATGTTTTAAATGTTCAAACAAATATAGCGAGTCACCCATTCTTGTTTCTGTTATCTGCTGACTTCTTTTTCCTGATTCAGCGTAACCAGAGTAATCACGTAGGATTTTACATAAAACGAAGTCGTTTCGCGGTTGAAATAAAAGGTAATTGCAAACCTGATTAGAGTCCAGTCCCCAGAAGTCGAGTTCCTCCTCGAAAAGCGGACCACAAACGTCTGTCGGGTAATGAAGCTTTCCGGTACGATAGTAATTCAACACCTGGGCAAAAACGCCCGGATGGCGATCGTAAAAGTATTCGTTCAAAATAGGATCGTAATTGACCAGGGCTTCCGTTAAACGTGACAACCTAGTAGCTGGTATTTTCTTCAGAGTAGACTTGTAGGTTTCGTGTCGTACACCGCCGACGTTCAGGATCACCCGGTCGTTCCATCTGCCGTCATCTAGCTTTCTCATCCTTCTGGATTTCCACGGTTCGCATGGTAGAAGGAAAAGCTCGAATGATAACTCAGGCTTCCGGACGGCATTGATATCAGACGCCGAAATGGTAAGAGCTATCAAATAAAAATTTATCGTATTGGTAAAGGAAATGGCTGGACAATTTTCGTTTTTCTTTCCTCTTTTCTATCTTTTTGTTCTTTCTTTTTGTCTTTATTTTCTCACTGCTATGTATACAGGTGCGGTGGAATTTGTGGACGCAAAGAGACGTTATGTAATACAAATTGAATAGAAACGAATTTTACGTAATAAGATACTTTCCTAAAAGGAAGTGAATTTTACATAATCTTGATAATGTATATTTTGTCTGAGATACAAGATGAGGTTTTATCTTTCTTTTTCGATGTGATGTAATGTAATACTGTTTCACTACTGTTACGTAGTGGTTCTTTTGTCAAGGAAATTGTGAAAGAAGCTTGTTTACGGAAAAATTAAATTAAGGTAGCTGATATAGGATAAGAAATAGCGATGGAATAGACTTCCAATGCAATTTTTTAAGGTATGACTTTTGGGATATCGGCACAAATAGGTTCGTCCGTAAAAATGATCCAACGTAAAATTCAATTTGACGCAAGTGTACGTAATAAATTTCAAAGATGCTTTCTCTTACAAAGTCTCGCTAAAATGTTAACAAAATTTGCCGATATTCCCTCAGTTTATGGTAATATTACGACGTAAGAAACGTGGTTATTTCGTCTATCAATACTATTAACCATATGAAGCTGATACTTTGCAAACAATCGATAAATTTTGCAAATACTTCATTCTTTGCTTTGCACACTGTGCAAACACACACCGGACACATATACAAAACGCAATGTACGCATCTACCTGTACATCGAAGAAGATGGCATAGACGTATGCATATTTTCGTATTTTATTGCTTGTTAGCAGACGTAGGATCAATATTTTCATATTCCTATAGAAGTCGAGGATGTTGGCAAGGCAATCAATATGTACTTTGCGTTATTAAATTTACGACAACGAGAAGGGGTAGGTTTTCAAATGCAGCGTCGGGCAATTACGCTCGCCGTGACCACTGATTACTCGACATCTAGTTTTCTATTATATATAATCTACGCGAAAGAAGACCGAAGTGAGTATTACAACACCCTTGGGAAGGATTGGCCGTCGGGAAAAACTGATTGGAAAATAGGTTGGAAATAAGAACCATTCCAAGGGGAAATACGAGCCGCCCGTCAACTGTGCAATTTGAACGAAGCCACGTTCAGTCAAACGTAAAATCCGTACATCTTCTTAATGGTTTTTCTGTAGACTCGAAGGAATTTTAATTTTGACTTTTCCTTTCAGTATTTTGTCACTGAATTTTGTAATTGTATGTTAATGATGCGAGTTTATAGTATGCTGTGTTACAGTATAGCGTTAGTTAGCTTTTAGGAAATTCGATGCGCTTTCCATGCGATGTCAAAAATATATCGGGACTTAAACACACACGATCACCACACTTTATACTCGATCAGATCTTTCGATAATAGGTATCTAGTAAAATTATCGTTTCCACGCATTAAGCACAAACACACAAGCATCATGGCAAATATACAATGCTCCCACTGAATTTATTTTAATAAAAGATAAAATAATAATCCTCACCAATTATATACTACGCATCCGTTAATCATATTTTTATAACGATTTAAATAATAAGAACAATCTTATATCCTATATCAATCTACAGTCTATAAGAGAGATCAAAAAATTATTCACACTTGAAGTTTTTTTACAACTGAAAGTCACATAGGATCAGAACGATCCACTGGCGGAGAAAACGTCGATCGTTTCACCACAGTCGATCGAAGAACTCGAGTTTCACGCAGAAGAATAACCCACGAAGCAAACGCGATTTCTCGTTCTATAAATTCGACACTGTTTATTTGCGTGGCCAGTCGCGAACCTTCAAGTTCCATCGACACGTGAACCGACGAGACTGTTCCATTTTAGAAACGAACTGAAAAATATTTGTTTTCAAAATGTCGTTCATTCGTGTGAAAATCAACTAAGTGATGACCATTAAATTCTTCGGTATGTCGAATGTAAACGTATTCGATCTAGTTCGATATATTATACGATTAATGTGTAAATTGTATTCATAAGGGTGTACGCTTTTATGGAGTGACGATAAGCAGAGTTTTACAAGAAGGAGATGAAAGAGCAAGATAGAAACCATGAAAGGTGTAATATAAACTAATGAAAGATCAAAGTGTTCTGTGGTATACAGTAGTCTACTAGTATTTCAGTGCTGTCTCCGTAATTTATTTTTCGTGAGACACATCTTATGTAACTGAATTTAAGGATTTACGAAACTCTAATATAACATATATATTGTATAAATATCATATCACACACACACATAAATATATATATATATATATAAGTATTATATATAATATATATAAGTAGTATATATATATAAGTATTATATATATATATATACTTATATATATATATAATATATAATATATATATAAGTATTATTATATTATTATATAACTAATTTTAGTAATTTATTAGTAGTTTTAATAATAGTAAATATATACTCTAGATTTTATCTTCCAGTTATCACTGGTTTTACAATTTTTACCATATACCACTGCATAAGTATTTCGAATTTCGCGCGAGAATTTGATTGGAAGCGGCGCTGTTGCGCGCCGACCAATCAGGAATCAACTAAGCGACGCTACGTCGCGGGACTTCATTCTACAGTCGAAAATTGTGGCGTCGATATGTACCTCTCCGTTTCAACCGCGTCACCTTAACTACGTCGTATTTCCACCGCTATCCTGTTCCTATTTTACGCTACTATTAGGTTAGTTTAATTAATACTCATTTGTTTAACGATTTATTCGACATTATTGTACCGAAACTCATTAGTTTTTCGAACTTTTGTCGGTTCACTTTTTGTCGATCGACCGTTCGATTCGCTTATTGTCTCATTTTAATGTAACCGGTTTTAATTTTACACATTTATGTCAAATATTTGGTTCTCTCTTGCACAGATAGCTGGTTGATCACTAAAACGAATTCGAAAGAACAGAAATTTATGGACGCCATGATAATTAATGGATAATTCGATGGCTGTCAAGCGGATTTGGTGTTCGATTCGCTGTAGTAAATGCAGATGAAGTATGTATACGTTTATATTGTTTCTTTGTTGAACCATGCGTAATAAGCATTTGATGTACAATTGTTATATGTCACGGAGATAAGTAATTCGTATTAAATAATTGATTTGACATACAGATCGAGTAGTTCAGCGAAGCAGATTCTTAATAGATTCTTAAATTTTTGCTTGTAATATCGAAGTATCTTTTTTTTTTGTAACTTATTCATATTTTAAAGGAAAATTTAGTTTTAGTTTTAACTACTACTAATGCTGTATTATAACAATGCTTTATTGCAATGGTTTTAATTCAAACTCGTCTGTAATTCAAATCACTACACTCCCTCTGCGGTTGAATATGATTCCTATGTTGTCCATAGCAAATCGCAGAGGGCGTAAGAAGCACGTCGAATTTTTTCCAAGTCGGTATTTCAGAACGTGACACACAAAGCGTTATTTAATGTCACCACTGACGTGTCACGTCTATTCTGTCGTTAACATTAGGAGATACATACGTTGAGCGACATCTGTTATCAACCGTAGTTTTAAATCACGAAACGTCTGACCTCTATGCAGAAGACCCTGCACTACAAAAAGATTATCGGAGATCGTGAGACCGCTACTAACAACTGGACCAAAACAACGAAACGAGACGATGCATCTTCCGATGTCAAGAACAATTGTGAACACACGCGACCGGGTTGTTTACTCGCAGGCGCACAAAAACTAGGATAGAATATGGCCTGTCGGTTCGTTGAACGCTATGTATCACGCAAGCGAAAGCGCGATTCGGAAAAACGGATTGTTGAGAGAAATACAGCCATTACACGATTAAAAGTTATGGTCTTTGCGACGATGTCAATATCAATGACTAACTCGTTGCTCCACGATCTTTTTGGTAAGTTTGTAAATCTTCGTTTGATTAATAAATTCACGAAGGCTTGATAATTAGAATCGGGCACACGCGATGAGTTTTTACTGTCAGTAAAGAGCATCGAAGAGCATCGAAGAGCTATCAAGAGCATTTAGGTGCCAAATTTTAGGTGCGTCTAATCTAACGCTTCGTATTGAATTTAATTTATCAGGATTTTGATTATAGTTATTTTGTAAAAATAGTAAAATAGTTTCTTTTTTTTGATAGGCTTAGTACGCAGTCGTTTTTCGCGTGGGCGTCGTTGCCTCCGGATGCTGGATGACGTAAAACGCGATCCTTTCTTCTTCTTCGTTTTTTCCTCTTTTCTCTTTTTTCCTCCCCCTTCCCTCGTAATATCTTTCGACTGATACGGTTTTTTTTCCAGATTGGCAATCCGTCAGCTCGTAGGCGGCCCGTGATATGTACCTACTGTACTTTTTGTGGGGAAACGATGACGTTGATACGTTGTCGTTAGCGAGAAACTTTCCTTTCTTTGATGCAAGCCGAATCAATCGCGACGAACGATCGTTGTGTAGGTATATGTAGGTTTTGACACAAGTTGCCTTTACTCTTTCTTTGTCGTTCGTCGGATATTTGGAAAGGTTTCGTTTGGAGAATAGTAGTAGAAGAGAATTATTGTATAGATTTTTATGGGACGGCGGATGTTCGCTAGTCAAATGGTTTTTGCACTTCTGGCTCGTGTTTGTCGGGTCTATCAGATATTATTGTCGCGTATAGTCCACGATAGCGCATCTTTTCTCTACTTTTTCTCTACTTTGATATACGCAATTTGTCAATATAGACATTAGATGAATCGAAAGATTTATCATTTTCTTCCAGACAATTTTTATTCCATAGATTTCATTTATTATCACTGTGAATGTTATCTATAATAATACTGTATCCAATTAAATCATGATATTATGGATCTTCTGTTCCGCCTTCAAAATTTTGAGATTGTTAATTTGTCCCGCATATTTGAGTCTATATAATATGCATACCATGAAAGTGTATGTGTTATCTTGAATGCAAAACAGCGCGAACGTGTTAAGAAGCATACTATGCTTGTTGGGGCAATCAATATCTCGTATAATTCCTTCATCAATCGGATTCCCGTTAATTTCACATTCTCCAAGAAAGTACCCGTTCCAATATTCCCTAATTACCCTATTACACATTGGAAACAGTCAACTAGGAAATAAGGATGGAATTAATTGTAATATTTGTACTCTGGAATCGAAATCAATTCAGATATAGAAGTTTCGCTTCATTACTTCGTATCACAATTCTTCGTTCTATTTTCTGTATTCTTTATATCTATTCTCTATAGAATGTAGCTCAATTTTTATGAAAATATTACCTGAAATGTTTAAAACACGTTGAAATTTAATACTCGATTTCCTTGATATCAGAAAAATGTCACTTGCATCCTGGTCACTTTGGTTGTAGTTGTCCCATGTTTCAGAATATCTAGAAAGCGTTCGAACCTATCTCGTCTAACTCCGAAATTATTTAAAAATATTGTTTCTACCTTATCCTCTTTGCTCGCGATGCGTTTAAAACTTTTCAATCGGGTTGAAATCTATGCACAGTATAGTTGATCTCGCGAATGCTTATTCCGAGAAAGTTCGCGTTCACGATAATTGCAGCGTGTACTCGAAGCATGATATCGACTCGCGCTCCATTTGCACCCTCTGTTAGATCAAGATGCTAGATGAGGCTTAAATACGCTCGGAACTTGCGAACCTTAGACTTTTCCCCGAGCTTCTATCACTAACTGAAGACTACGAAAATGTTAGCAGCGTAAACGATTCGGGGTGTGTGAGCGCGAAAGAAAGGCAAACAGGCAATCGGAGAAGCCCGTGCTCGACTTCCACCCCTGTGAATCCGTCGGCGGATAACGGCCATCGCGATACCCTGTCTCAATTTCTTCCATGCAACCACTGCCATCTCCGTCATCCATTCATCCCTTCCCTAATTCTGATACTCTCCCCTGGACGAACGTGGCGTTCACCCTCGCCGCGACGATCAGTCTTCAAGCTTTTATCTCTCTCTTTCTCTCTCTCTCTCTCTCTCTCGGTCTTTTTCGTTTCCTTTTCATTCCACGACCTTCGTCGAGAAGGAAGAAGCAGCGAGTCTCACGGGGTAAAATTCATCGTTATACAGTGGAATATTTGAGAGAATCGACCTGTCCGTACATATAGTTATGCAAAAGTTCTAGCGCATCCGCGATAGTGATCTCACAATGATTATCAATCATACTTTTGGGAAATATCTCCGCGTGACGTCGTTTAGAAATGAATTTTTAGATATTTCCTTCGCGTTTGTTATACTTCACATATTTGTTGTTGGAAATATTTCGGTAGATAGACGTTGTAAAACAATGGAAGAGAGATAAAACGAAGCAATCTCGTCCGTTTTAACATTTACGCGGTTTAACGTTCGAGCGTATTAAATTTCCCATCTTCTGAAAATATTTTGATTAGGAAAAATTGATACAGGTGAAGGGATACGCGGAAGTTGGATAAGGAAATATCTGAAAACCTAATATGTATATTATATAAAAGAACGCGTATAAAAGCAAGTAATATTGAAAAAAAGTGGCAATAGCAAGGGGGCGATAGTGAATGATGAATAAAAATATAGCAACTTCATAGGTTAATGTTTTATTCATTTGTTTGGAGCAAAGGTAAATATGTACTTGATCAATTCTTTCTTATACGTACTTCAACGCTTTGTATATTTTTGTTCTATTTTTCAGCACGTTTTTATCGACTTTTTCGATATCTATACTATAATTCCGATAAAGTAATAATAATTTAGTTGAAACTGGATGTGAAGGTGGATAAAATTTTAAGCAAGGGAAACAATTTCCAAACTGATCGTGAGTCTCGCGTAACTCCGCACATGCCGTCACGTGTAATTGTACAATTTCCTTCTCAATCAATTCTTCGCACCCATATTCGAAAACCTATAAATTCTGACATCCGTTTAACCAGCAAACTCCTACGCTCTCTTCATCTCCACAAATTGCAAAAATGAGCAGTGCAAAAGTACATTCTACGAAGAAGCCAATAAGGAAAACGAACGACAGCTAGTTGCGATTCTTTCGTATGTTTCTTAAACTTAAGAAATTTAAAGATATAGGAGCTGCGGCAGGCTTGAGAACTTCACCTTCCAGTTAACGTAAGTTGGAACGGAAGAAGTTAGGAAAGAAGAAGTTCAAGAAGTCCATCTGCAACAGAGAAGAAAGCTTCGTGTCGGGCCGTAAAAATTACAAACGTTTACGTACAGAGATTAAAAGATTCTGCCTCTAAAGTAGTTAAATCTTCGCGATATTCAGCAAGCCGAAACAAGCGGTGTAAAAGCGTAAACAAAAGATTAGACACGTCTACACGGGGATGGCCATCTTTCGTCACACAACGGAATTATTGATAACATTCACACATCATTCATTAAACGAGGGAATGAAATTGTCTCCGGCCGACGTTACAGCCCGCCCCCGAACTCGCCACCGCTCGCGGTGAGACCTCTCTCGTCGACGGAGAATCTAGCCTAGTTTCGTGAACGTACCATGTTGGCGCTAGCGTCGGGCAAGGAGGCCGGGGTAGGTCGGCAAAACGAGACGATGTACGTTCGAGGGAGGGAACGGACCGTGGTGATAGTCGACGAGGACGCTGGGTGGTGAGTGCCACCGTTACGGGTCCTCCTCGGGTCCAACCGTCAGGACCAGGGACAATTTCTCGGTTCTCCTTCTGTTTGACACGCGTTTTGCCACCGTGAAACGGGGAAAACAACAAGAGAGAAAGGACAGATCGATAGAACCGGCGGTAGCGGCGG
>NT_177474.1:127362-157850 GCF_000188095.3 Bombus impatiens
GCTCGCCTCTGCTTAGCCCTCGGTGCGTGCGTGCTTGCCTGCCTGCTTTCCTTTTCCTTGCGTGGATTTCGTTCCGTGGGCCAGCGAGGACCAAGCACACGGGGTGCGGCCAACGATGGTGAAAGCCCCGACCATGGGTCCCTCCGCCGGTACCCAGGGGATCAGGAAGATTCACCCTGGCCCCGAAATCGCGATGAATCCGAGGAATCTGCCGACCGCGAACATCACTACACCTCCCAGCATCCGAACAGATGGCAAGACCACCTCAATATATCATTCTCAGGTATATTAACGTTTTGCGATTCCTTTCCTTGTTGTTTTTTTTTTCTGACAGGATGCTTTTGATAATGTTACGCGAACTGTTGAGCTGAACGATGTGCTGCTCGATTCGTTTGGTTTATTTGATTCTTGTTTCGATATCGATGTAAGTTAGGTTCTTTGATCGAAGCTTGTTTCGATCGTTTTCTGCTGTATCGCGACAGGAAGACAATTTGACCGAGTGTGGTGAATGGGTCGGGATTGCGACGGCAATTTCCCTTCGCGCTGAGAATCGTATCCCCGCCAATGCGTCTAGTGCGAATCTCCCTTTTTGTCGACTCAAATTTTCGGCTTTTTTCAATCGCGTTTCCAGCTGAGCTTGAACGCTGTTTTTCGTGGTCGTTGATTAAGAACAAATTGAGTTTCAAAGGAGAGTCGATCGTGTCGAATGTTTGTCTCCCTTTTCTCGGGTTTAATTACTGTCACGTTTCGATCTATAGAAGATTGTACGATATAATCCTTTAAGATCTATTTACGTAGATTTACTTTTATCGTTGATCGGTGAATTCCGCGACTTAATGATTGCCAAGTTTACGAAAGTAAAGATTTTAAAGAACGATGCTTTTACTCCATTTATTCATTTACTTTCTTTACCTTTTATTTCTATTACTTTCATTCTTATCTTTTGCCGTATAGAATCGGTCTCTCTGTATAATCTTTTATTTCCTTTGTTATTGTCAGCTGTACTCCCATCTCTCTGTTTTAGATTATTCGATCAGTAATTGTGAGTTTCAATTTATTAAACGATGAATATTTAAATTACACGCGTAATGATGGTTAACAGTCGATCGATTGTCACCCTCTTTTTTGCTTCGTCCTTTCTCTCACTGCGGTTAATGAACCAGGAGAGTTATTTTTGACAAATATTTGTCATAATTCTGCGATTATTAGGGCAGTATCAGAACTTTTTTCGTGTTTGTCTCGTTCAATTTTTCATGTTTACGTGTTTAATCAGTGTCGACTCTGGTTACGTCGTCATTAACTACGATGCTTTATTGCGGAGATAATTAGATCAGTCGAAGCCTATTAAGTAGCGAGCGTCTTTCAAACAGAGTAACAGCTGCCAGATGTTGTTTGAATCTTCAAAATTTCCCTCTAGAACTCAGCCAACTTTCATATATCTGGTGCTTTTCCGGATAACATTTTTAACTGTTTTCTAATTATCAAAATTTGCGGAATTTGACTTTCCTTTATTTGATTTATACGCATAATAATAATAAATTTATATACACTTATATTGATATAAAAAAAAATAAAAGTGGAATTAATTGCTTTTCTATTAATTTAATATTTAATTCTAATAATTGTATTAGCTTTCCTATCGATGAATTACTCTGATTACATACACAATAATTTCTGAAAATTACAGGAAAATATCCTTTTTCAAAAAACTGTCGCGCTATGCGTTTTGACCGAAATTTACGTACCTACCGATAAAAATTCAAACTGCTAAAAATTTATCTCTTCGTTGCGATCAAACCCCATTTTTCGTATCGAAAATCCCTTTCCTTCTTTTTTTTTTCCTTTTGTATTGCCCGATTCAATTTTTTAAACTTTCTGTGCTACTTCGAGTCCTATTTAACGCATCTTCGATATTTTTTCATCCGGCTGGATCTTTCAAACGTCCATTCAATTTCTTGCTCGGTGTCGAGCGTTGTAGCGCGATTTCGAAATTGCTCGATCTGAATTTCTCCGGAGCATTGCCTCCGCCGACCCTATTCCTTTATTTCTTGCAGAATCTCGTTTGATCTTTACAGCGACAACTCCCTACCTCGTCGCTCTTCATTTCACACCTTTGTCGTCGTAACGTTTGCAATTCAATGATCGCCAGAGGCTTTCGATGTCGCAAATAAATTATTGTTAAATTCAGCGAAGAGATATTAGGTCGGGCCGGCGGGCTGTTCGAAAAACGTGCGGGCGGATTCATGAATGAATGGATGCCGCGATCCTTTCTAAGAAACTCGTAATCTTTTAAATCCATTGATTTATTCGACCTCTCGTTTCATACTCTTATTTCATTTTTTCTTCTTCTTCTTTTTCTTCTTCGATGTAATTCAATATTATCGCCATCAAGCGGATCATAAACGAGCCAGTTTGCGCTTCTCTCGATGTTGCAATTTCCGCTTCGCAATTCACTCATCGATGACTATTAATCTGATTAATTCCTTGTATTTCCTTCTTTCGATCGATGTTGAAAATGCGAACGAACGTTGAACGGAATTCGAAATGAGCGAGAAAAATAAAAAATTCTGTTAGATTGCCACGAAACGAGAATGCAACAATGATCTTTATTACGAGAAGAATTGAACTTGACGGTATGCAAATGTAATTTGTGCAAAATAAATTAAACGTTCGAGAGAATTACGGTAAAACAGGGTTAGCCATTTAAGATATTTAAATTATCGTCGTAATAGAATTTTAGGAAATTTAATTCCATTATGTTCTCTGTCAAATAGAATACAGCGTCGAAGATAATAAAATACCAGGGAATTAATTAAATCATGCTTTAAATATTCAACGCGTGGATTTCATTATAAAATCTTTAGTGAAAATGCAAGACAGGTTGAATAGCTTTCGACTCGTCCCACAACTAAACGAATAAGTTTTTAAAGAAACTAAACTTTCGCTATGATACATTTTCTTGTTCATGATAAGATCGAAAGATAGTACGGTGTAACAGTGTAACTTTAGGCAAATTTTAAATTGCGAATTAATCGCGTCATTTAAATATCCATCCACGTGTAATCAGGTCAATTACACGTAGATCAGGTAATTTATTCTTTCAAGTTACACTGTTTACGCTGTTATTTTATTTATAAATCTTTCGTACACCATAGATAAAAGTAATTTCGAGGACTACGGAACAACAAGCTTACGATAGCTTATCGTTATCATATTACGATAAATGTATGCATTTATGCAACAGTTATATAAATATTAGTACAGAACTGTGCGGTTATTTCTAATTACTAACCATTTACTATTACTATTACTATTACTATTACTATTACTATTACTATTACTACTGTTTACTACTACTACTACTACTACTACTACTACTACTACTACTACTACTACTACTACTACTACTATTTACTATTTACTATTACTATTACTATTACTATTATTACTATTTACTACTACTACTACTATTTACTATTTACTATTACTATTACTATTTACTATTACTATTACTATTTACTATTACTATTACTATTTACTATTACTAACTCGTTTCTGTAGCAATTAGACGGAAAGGAAAAATAGAATAAGATCGTACGTATATTTATTAGCCTTTATTCTCGAGAAGATCGATTTTCCGAATACGTGAAATACATGTGCTTGACTAAAATTCGGTTCAATGAATATCACTGGAAATATCTATTATGTTTCGACCTAATACCGTACGCATGTAGATGTAGCTACGTGTCACTAAAAATATTGTTCCCCTTGGTAAAAATACCGAGAGCCCCTTATAATTAGGGGAAGTATTATCCAAGCGCGCACAAAGAGTTGGAAATTCAAATTACGATAATAGCGTACTCGATACGCGTTCTTGATTCTCATCGATAATATTGTTAATGACCTCAAACTCTTGATGAATGTTATTTAGACTTTGAACGAATAAATAATCATCTATAGAGACCGTCATAGTACATCTTACTTATAGCAAAGGAACCTTCGAAGATAAATTTCATTAAAGATAATGAATCACAAACAAGATACTTTATGTACCTGGCTTTTACGTTCACGAGGAACGACCTGTTTTCTGTCTGTATCACTTGCAAGTGGTCTATACATTAAACCGTGCATTCTCAAGATCAAGAGTGGAAATATTTATCCAGAAAGTTCATAACGCTGTCCAGACATTTTCAGCTGCAAGCTATCTCGATAACCAGAGTTCTGCTATACTACAATATATACACAGAGGCTGGAGAGTGTGAGAAACGATTAATTTGTCTCAGTTACTGTAACTACATACGCGATATTAGCTATCGAGAGCGTAAACGGTTTTGCTCTGTGCGATTAATTTTCCTAATTAATTTCTTACGATACTTAACTTTATCCTTCTTCTTTTTCGAACAGTTTTCTTTGTCCATAATTATCAGTAGAACGTTTTACATTTGTTAAACGTTAAATTTACCTGGTCGAAATGCTCAACCAATTCCAATTCGTCGTTAAATCACTTCGATTGCTATAGTCGACCGAATTGCGTTTAAAGCGACGTGTATCCTTTTACGCATTTAACATTTTCGATAAACAACGAAGCTTACTTCGATTATTTCCAAGAAAATCCAATAATATTGGATTTTTGATATCCGCAGGCTGTTTCTCGAAACCATTTCGACGAAAAAAAAAATGTGAAATTTCGTTCAGCGTGTTGAAATTGTGGAAGCAGCTTAATGAAAACCGATGTGTGTGTGTATAAACGAATTCGGATTTCATTCGACAGCAGTTGAATTTATTCTTTTTTCTTTCTATATGTACAACACATAAAACTATCAATTCTACGTGTTTATCAACGATAAATTTGGTGTAACGTTTTAGGAGATTTTTCGAATTCGGAAGAAAGTGACGGAATATACGTACCTTCTAAAACTATTGGAAAATACAAAAGGATAAAATCGAAAATTTCGCGAAAAATTATTTTTCAGTTTGAATCGCGCTTGGGGCATAGAGAAAATCATCTATTACCATTTAATTAAGATATATCCTGGTCGTAATGAGTCCTTCGAGCGACTTCCCAACAGATTCAAACGCGTTAAAAACCTCCGGTAAGTATTAATTGCAAGCAGGAATCTCGCAGTAGAGACGAGTCAAACCTGGTAGAGAATTGTTCGTTAATAAGGTCTGTGCGACCTCGATCGATAATTATCGCTGGAAATTCGATAAACAATGATACCGCGTAATTCACAAGGAATCTCTGGAAAGGCAGCCTTAAGGCGAGCCAACCATTGAAAGTGTCATAAAAGGCCTAGAAAGCGTAAGAACTCGAGTTAGCTTAAAGCCTTTAATTAATCGTGATTACTGCTCGAGGAGTTCTCGTTTCTTCTTTTCACCCCTGCCATCTGCCTTCGCCCACCTACTCTCTCTCTCTCTTTTCTCCTCCTCCTCCTTCTTTCTCTTTTTTCCCCTTCCTTTCTCTTTGCCCACTCACCCCCCAACGAATAGGAAAGTGCATGACCTCAAATCGAAACTCGCAACTCATCCTCGTGTCATCCTCTCGTCTTTCGAATAAGTGCACGGTACGCCTCAATGATGCACTCGAAGACTCGTTTCCCGCCGATCGAATGTGGGTCAGTTTTATCGAGAGCGAGCGGCAGACGAACGTACGATAAAGTGTATGTGTTTGTGTGTGTGTGTGAGAGAGAGAGAGAGGTCTGTTCCATTTTCTCATCGAGGGTTCCTTTTTGTTGATCTTTTCACGCTCGAATTCCAATAAATGGAATTACGCGGCGAGGAATTTTCAGCATCTTCCGCGGATTAGAAAATTTCTCCGCCGCGAGATTATGCTCGGTATGGTTATAGAGAACATCGTTTATCGATGATATCTTCAGCGGCCGGATTTCAATAAAACGGTGTCGCTATCCGGGAACAGAATTTATCATCGATTCACTAATGAAACATCAGCAATGACTTTGTGTCGATTCCCGCCACCATTCTATGTAGTTGGAATTAGAAGAGTCGAAGATTTCTGCGATTTATTTATCGATGCTTTTAAAACGACCGAGCATACATGCAGGTGGTCGGTTCTGTTTACTCGTAAATTTTGCATAACAACGTTGTGCAGCGTAATTTCTCTAGCTGGGAAAATATTTATGCAGATTGAAATTGTCATGTCCTTTCTCACAGGTGAAATATTTTATAAAAGGCAAAGATTTACTGCGTCACATAACAGCACGTTGCTTTACTGTCACGAGGGGAAGTATATGTTCGCAAGATGTCGCGTGTTCTCGAGGACCATATGCGACGGGCACTCGTAACTTTTAAAATGTCCATTTATATAAACAGTTTTCCTCGCTTGACAACCTTCGTCGCATAACTGCAAATCTAGAGTTTTGCGTGTATTTTTCTTCTGGACAGTTAAAAGATCGAGGAAACGTACGAAGAGAAATGTAGACATTTTTATCGCACTGTCTTCGGTCTTGTGAAAATCTGATATTATATGCATAGACAGACAGATGCAACACAGCGTAAAATCATAATCGGCTGCATTAGTCTAATTCTTAAATGCTTCTTTAACGAAGTTTTCCGTCTCAGCTACGAAAAGAGCATCAAACTCGGGGAATACATTGAAACGAACTTATCACGTTTCTCTCGAACAATCTTCAAGCACAACCCTATTTATATTTCGTTATTTAATTAAAGGCAGTGAAATTTTAACACGCTGTGTATCGCGTGGAAGCGTATAAGCGAGTGAAATATATCAAAAATAAGATTTCCAAAGATTTAAAAAATTCTGAATGAAAAATTCGTCTGGGAGATATGCGAAAGTAGCGTTCAGCGCGATATTGTTTTATTTCATTCTAAACTTTTCGACGAAAAAATGGGTCCCGTGATTTAGAAATCACGCGTGCCATATATTACCTATTGCAAAATGCGACGCGTTTGTCGATAAAAAATTTCTTTGGTGTGCACGTAAGAACCTCGCATCGCATTATCGATCTTCGTTAGGGAACATTTTTGTTCACCTTTTTGTGGTATAACAACAAAGAGAATTATTGGAGTAGAAGCACGGCGTCTGGTCTTTGTGAAACAAAAGCAAAGGAACGATTTTAAAGAGAATAATAAGTCCGTACGCTGTTTCCAACGAATGGAAACGACAAAAGCGATTTTGCCATTTTCGACTCTTAAACCAGTATCATATCCTTCCCTTCAAGGCGAAATAAGGACGGTTTTTCCCAGAAAGTAATTAACTGTACATGATTTTACAGTCGAAACGATAGTAACTTTTTCACCGGAAAACATTTTACGCCCGCACCACGAAATTTGTTTCATTGTATTTCGAGAGATGCTAGAGATATTATGACGCGCTGGTAACAAACGCACCTAAAATCGATTAACAATTCATTTACTTAAGACAACAGCATTTAGGATAATTACCGTGGAACCGTGCCAATTATTATGCAGAGAATAGAAGCTTAATAATTTATTCTTGCATAATCTTGTCTCAGCTAATTTCAACCATTTAAGATGTATTGTAAATTATATTGTTGCAATTAGTTAAAGAGTCGATCAAAACACGATTTTCAAGCGAAGATATAACGTGCCGTGCTTTTGTATTTTCCACGAACTTACCAAATCTTTACGTATAAAAAGAGGACTACAAAATTGAAAATAAGTCAAAGAACCGCAACAGTGTTAAATCCGAATGTATTTACCAGCAGACCAGTAGGTCCATTTTCGCGCCATCATTTTTCCCTCCTTATACTCCGCTATTTTCGAAAACCAAATTCTCTTTGAACGTTAATTTCATTCGATAATCGCTCGATAATTCGCGTATTAATCGCGCGGAATCTCCAGCTGGATGCATTATCAGCGTACGTCACCGGAAGGTGTGAATTTTTCACGCACCTAAAAACAGGCCAGGTTTCTGCAACGCGGGACCATTATCATCGCATGGTCGTTTGCCCGGAATATCGCGATCATTATTTCGCGCGATATCGGTGCGCAGTTTTCACGGGTGTCGAAAATGAAAGATCGAGGCGTTGGTGTAATTGGAACGAACATGACCACTCGTATGTCCCACCCACCAAAGCAGAAACTCTTAATTAGTCCCTAACGATCAATTATCGTTTTTTCGACGCGTCTCGCGCGAAATGAAAATGTCCTGCGGAACGTGGCTGTCCGTGCGTACGCAATGGCATCGTATTGCAGCTGTGAAATACACATCGACATATACAGTATCTCGATTTTAATTTCCTGCATCGTGCCCTGGCTGTGTGGCTGTTTGTGTCATTTAGTCGTCGTTCCTCGATGTTCGTTGACGCAAGCGGATAACGTTGTCTCTGGTTTTAGAGTAGCTACACGGTATCTGAAAACTGAAATTTATGATAAATAGCCGATATCGTTTGTTCAGGAAAAATATTTATCGTTTGTTTCCAATGATTATTTCACAGCTCGATATCTTTCGTTAAATCGAACGAATTAATCCGTGAGAAAGTTCGACAGCTTTTAGCTGCGTATTAATTCGTCGTATATCCTTTCCAACAATCTCGTTTCTCTTCATCCGACGAGCGCACGAGATAGTAAAGGAGCGCGGATTAAGAATTAACGCGAAGCTTCAATTTTGCATCGTATACTCGTAACATCTTCAACTAAGGGGCCGCGCCGTCCTCATCTTCGTTGCCTCTTTTCTCTGTGCATTTTCGAGAAAATTGAATCCCGACACGGCGAACGTCATTGACTGAAAACGAACTTCTAGATCTCTCGTTCCGATTCTGTTAAAAGTCGTGCACCTAAACTACCATCAGAGATGACGTTCAACGCCAATTTCGCTCGAAGCAATTTTATTACACATTTTCAAAGGCATTGAAAAGCAATTTTTACGAATTACGTATAATCTTTTCCCCTGAATTAATTACTCGCAAATCGTTCAAGTAACACATATCTCAAGTACAAATACCGCTTTGCCTCGATAATTTCTTTTTTCGAAAATTTCTTCGCCATTATTAGTACCAACCAGTTAATACGTGCGAAGTTCGTAAATGCAAAACAGTCTGCTGTCGTATTTAACTCATTATGATCAGTTGCCCTATCGGAAATCGACAACAGAGACGGCATTAGACTTGTGTAATTTCTCTTGCCTTACTGTCGTCGCTTTTGTACCCTTTCTTGCACGGAATGTTCGGTACATACGAGCCGCATAATGTTGTGTTTCTTACAACGAAACGTTCTAAATTTACGTTTGCTGGGGAACCGGGGAATGCGAAAACCGGGAGTATGGATCTATAACACGTTTTGGTCAAAGTTGAGTCAACGGTAAAGTATCGTTCTACGGACGCTGTACATCATTTTAGTATATACAAGTTGTAGATATTTCGTGGAGAGGCGACTTAATGTTAAACGCAAGAAACGCGTTAGACGCTTGAATCTTATAGAACAGCGTAGCTGAAAAACCGTTTTATCTCGAAATGCATTGAATGTACTTTTGGACTCTTATCGGTTACCATTCGACTTTACAAAAATTTGTATCCACGTTATAACATAAAACTTGTCGATTCGCTTCTCCCTTGCGATTCCTTAATTTTCATAAACTTTGCTCAAAATTTTATTGTTTCCAGGAACTCTAACTTCTTCATTCGATATAGAAGTTTCTTATCGGTCACCGTCCTCCTCAGTTCCTCCACTTCTGCCTTCTCCCGTTTTTCATTCGCTTTTTTTCGCGCATTCTCATCCCGAGCTTCTTAAATGCACTTTCCGAACTGCCCTATTCCCCCGCAACCTTCCGAACTCTCAAACAATCCTAATGCCATTCGATGAGCATGAATCGTTGCTAGTTGCAAATTAAAGAAATTTGAAAAATGCCAGTTCAATTTATACGCGAAGTTTAGACGTAAGAAAATGTCAAAGATCGATTGTCGAAGTTCGGAAGAATTTTGTCTAAGATCTATCCGATCAAAGTAAAATCGCGAAGATTTCTCAAGTAGGGTTACAAAAAAAAATATTTCCTAAATGAAAGGTGTGCGATAGAAAACGAGAAAGAATATCGAGCTTATAATTCTTCTTTACAATTTAGTATCAAAACAAAGATGACGAAACTTATAAAACGACCTAATAAAATGACCATCTGCCCCGAGGTATCCTGTGTGTAGTCGTGTTCGTACATGCACCGACATTGAACGTGATAAGCAACGTTCTTTCGGCCCGCAATAATGGGACCTTTGTGACATTTGAACAAAGAGACTTTGAAGACGCTCGCGGCGAAGCGAATTTCCTTCGATCGACCATAAGCGGATACTGGAAAACCGCTGAGAAAATCCATTTTATCGCCCTACGTAGCCATTTTCGTGGTACGCCAACGCTCGCTATTTCTGTTTGGTGATTTTGTCCCGGCCGTTTAGCGTGGCAACGTTCGAGCAAAATGGAATCCATTGCATCGAATTTCGTCGTTCGAGTGGCAATCAACTTGTTAACCTTTGATCAATCGGTCCCTGGTAAACGCTACTGTTAATCTCGTTCCGTGTTTGCAATTTGCGTTAATCTTGCGGAATCTGGCCAATGGTATGGGAAATTGATCTTTAGTGATGGAGAATTGGTTGGTTTGTAAGTTTGCACGACGCTCGGCTTCCCGTGAAGTTCGTTAAAGGTAAAATGTTACGTGTGTGTTACTGATTTACGATATACAGGGTGTTTGTTTTAAAACAAAAGTAGAGCTAATTTTACTCGTATAATTGTATCTGCAATTTATTTTATTTAAACTCGCTACGTTTTTAGATATTCGTAATATCGGTGAACACGAGACTTCAATTTTTGTGTTTATAATTTGTTGCTTAAGTCGCGGCTAATTCTTCTCGTATTTTTATTAAAATAATGAATTCGTAAAAGGAACGATAGCAACTGTCTACTTGTTTAAACTTTCCTAACCGTTATTACTTTTTCTCCCGTCATTCCACTGAGTTACGGGTAAGCTTCGAGCTAGCAACTCTTTCAGCACAGTTTAGATCGCTTCGCGTTTTGTATTATTAAACGCAAGCTTCGGAGGTATTGGCTACGTTCTGAACGAGTTTCCAACACCGTATTTGTTCCAATCTTTGTACTTGGTAAAATTATGCTTGAAACATTTTGCAAATACATTATGCTTATACACAGAAACAAGAAAATGTCGAAGAATAGGTATTTTTATTACGTAAAATGTTTCTCAAAGTAGTACGTAAAGTACGATCGGTTTAAATTTCAAAGGATATTGGCGTGAAATAGAAAGTTCGAGGTAAAATAATATAGCAATAATACAATAATAAGATAAAACAATGGAATGAGAACTATGCAAAATCTCTATAACTCTTTTATCAAACTTTTCCATACAATTTCCATACCGAGTTTCACTCGGGCCACCTTCAACGTTTGCAGTGGTGTAGGTACTCTATTAGCCGACCCGCATCGTGCCCGTTTCGCAATTTAATCAGCCGTTGAAAATACAGAGAGATCGAGAGAGAGAGAGAGAGAGATAGTGAGGTTACATGGTGCGTTCGGGTCGACACGCTAACGATATAAATGTCCTATTCCAATGGCCACTGGTACGTCGACGCATCGACCGTTTGAAACACGCTCTCGGTCCTTTTAAGTCGCACGCTCTGTATCAATATTCCATGTGACGCTAATAGCGTTACAGTTTCTGTTCCACGCATGGTATCGATCTATCCGGAAAATCGATAGAACGCTCAGATGCGACGAATTGGGACAGACGCGTTAACGCGCGCAATAGAAGAACGTTCTCCTCTTCTTTTCCGTTTTTGCTCCTTTCCTTTTTTCACGAGAACGATTAAAAATTAACGAGTATCGGCGCTCGCTCGAGATACGTGGGATGATAGCGATTATTTTGGAATTCGATAATGACGTTAGAACGTGAAAAAAGATATCGGCGTACGGTAAAGGCGTAAGAGTGTGAAACCTACGAGTGCAACACTGAAAGCACCAGCGGCCATACAGAGCATACAGTTTGATTTAAGGAAATCAAAATGAAATCGACGTACGATATAGAGCGGCAAACAAACTTTCATGTAGAAATCAATCTCTATGTTATTTGCAACGCTGTCGATTCGAATTGAAATAAAATCACGACGCAACTGCAAGTCGGAATTTTGCGAAGCCAATTATAAATTGACGAGTATCGGTGATCTATCGAATATCGGCATGTGCAGGCTTTCGGAAGCTCGACGCGATATCGTGAATTTCATCGAAAGATGAGAAGCGCAAACAGGTAGAACGCATTCTGAATGAGAAACGAAATTTCTCCTACCAAAAAAATATCTCTCTTTTTACATGAAAAGAAGAACCGTAATTGGTGGTTAACTGGGATGTTTTATCGATTTGACAAATTAACAGGATTCGCAATTCGCGATGGCGTAAATGGGGCTCATAAATCTGGACGAGCAATACTGCCGAGGTGTCAGTTGAATATCGATATTGTCAGTTGTTAATTGATCTCTGTTTTAATGACTGAAATCGGATCCCAATGAAATGGAAAGAGGGACGTTTAACGTTTTTTTGCTTGTGTTCTTTTTCGATCACTTCTTGAAATTGCTTTTATCGAAGCTTGTTATTCGAAGGATATCACGTTCGCGTCGGCATCCTACGTAGAGATATGCAGCACGACCGCTAATCCTTTAACGCTCGTCTACGACAGTCGCAAGATGTAGCTATTTTACTCGTCGATGGCTAGTTTCTTATCTACCAAAAAAGTATAAACGCGTGGACGAGTACGTAAGGATCGATATTTAAATACAGCGACTATAAAGAGTACATATTTACGTAACGTTACATTTATCGTGAAACGTACGACTCGACAAAGGAACGTTTCGTTGAAAAATAAGGCCACGTGCAAATACTCTTTATAGCCATTGTAATTGAACAGACGCACCATATGCATCGACAGCGTCAAACGCGTTAAACTAGCGCTACAGTATCGAATTAACCTTAGTTCGAATCGTGGTCCGACACTTTGAATCGAAGCCGGTATCCTCCATCGATTTTCCACTAATCAGAGCGAACGTTGTGTGGGTGACAGGTGGACGTTTCGACCCAGGTGGATCTACACGGTGGTTTCGGGGCGCCTGCTGGCAGCATCAGCATCGACTGGGATCGCAGGGCGACCCCGCTTTATTCACGCGAGGACATTAAAGAGCAGTATTGCATAACCAGCCGGCAATTGGACGCGGTGGAGAAATCGGGTGGTGGGTTCTTCGGATGCCTGTCGACCAGGGGCCCGTCACCTTGCGCCTCCGCGAGAACCTCGATTCTCTCCGCCTGCGTGAGAAGCGTGCCCAGCGATGAGAACCTCTGCGACGCCCCTTACCCCCGACGATCCCTGCAGATTATGTACCGTCAACCTTATCCGACCTACTCGAGGGGTTTGTCTCGTTACGATTTCGAGGACGAGGCCGACTGGATCGAGAGTTCCTACTTCCGGCGCAGACCCAGGTCCTTCTGCACCGTCCCCGATCCAAAAAGGTGAGTTTCTAAACATTTGATATTCGCGGACGAGATATTTCAGGATGCAATTTCGGTTCGCGCGATATTACGGCTGAGATACATCGTGATACGATGTCGTTCATATTACGTTTTATACGGATGAGGCGATGGTGCCGAACAGAAGAAAATTGAAAATCAAGAACCGGTGGAAAATGAGATCTGGAGAGATTTTAGCATAATCGTGTTTTACAAGAATAATGAATTTGTCACTTACATGTTTTTCGATTCTCGTAAGCACTATGCGCGTCAGAGCTTGAATTATCGCGAATATCGATCTTGATACACCTCTGATTCGATAACGAAACGATGTCTGAATGCAAGTTACACGCTTCGGTTTATCTGTATCGCTTTTTGTCGGAATACCTTCGTTAATTTTCATTTGCGCTGGACATTTTATAAAAAGAGCGAAACCCGGCACGAGCCATCCGGAATGCAAACCAGGAAAATATAAATAAAAATATAAAAAAGTAGATATCTCTTGCGTCGAAATCGTAAACCGTTGTTCGTACAAAATCTTCGGAGCATCTAGTCGTGTACTTGTGATAAATTCCGACAAAAGCAAGAGGAGGAGAAAGAACGTGTCCGTCGTGTCGTAACTCGTTGATATCGAGTCGTACGACGAAATTTAACATCGATGATATTCTCAGGGCGTAAAAGAGGTTTACCACACCGATGAAATATCTCATCGTTCACGGTGCCGTGATTCGTCGGCGTAAATATTCGGAAGTGGCACCGAGAGAAATTAACCACTCGGAATCTGCGCATAAAATACACGGAGACTCCGATAGAATCTTAAGAAGATGTTTGGAAGTTCGTAACGAGCCTTCTAACGCGACACTTTCACGAAACCTCGTTACCAACGAGGTTATTGTTGCAAGGGAAAGGCAAGTGATTACGGGTTTGATGGCGTGTTCAAGGGGTTTGGTTTATTTCTGATTGCTGCCGCGTACAGAGAGCAGCCTTCGCCGGCGTTGCTTCAAGGCCGTCACCGATCGATGAAAAATTATGTTCCCTGATGTACACGCTACCGTATTTAGACTTTAGTTACGCGTCGATGCGAAGATAAGCGGAAATAAATGTGGACACGTGACTCCGATCGATTTTAGAAATTATTACGGAACTTAATGGCAGGGAAACGTATCGACGCGTTATAGTTAGCATTCGCAGAAAGTGCACGCCTGTTTTTTCTTCGATAATTGGAGCTATCGTTAGAACGCGTGCCACTCGAAATCGTGGATCGTGTATGGCTCGTGCACGATGGTGCTCCATCTCATTTTGATTGACAACTCGATCGCTGGACTTAAAATCCTCCAACTTCGATACACGAAGCGTGCTCGCAAATACCTTTGGTTTGCAACAAATGATAGATAGCGTTGAAATACTGTGACAGCGTATCGAAGAAAGTTGCCAGTAAATTTGAATATCACTCGACACCGTGAAAGCGATATATAACATGTCAGATAAAATTACACGGTTCTCAGAAGAACAGGGAATAAGTGGAAACGAGATTTATTTTATTAAAATCCGAGCGAAAAGAAGAGCGGAGCAAGATTACTACGCATCCTTGAGATCATCATGCTGCAGTCTAAATGCAATTTATTTAGGTCGTTGTTGCAGTGTCGCAGAAGCAACGTTGGCGTCACCCACTTTTCCCCCAAGATAATACCTGTCACACGCGAGGATCGGCTTCTGGCCGACACAATGGAAATGAGAATGTAACCAGCGTGCGTGGCAATATCTCCGTGGCATGGCGTTCTCCCTCGCGTGTTAAATAAAAAGCTTGATGTCCCCGGGCAGAAATAAATGTCTATCGACTAACCGGTTAATTAAGCCTTGTATCCACGGCAAGGAAGTTCTGCCCGTGCTAACGGCGTGCTTTTATCCTAATGTCATCCGGTGGAAAAAGCGCGACGTGCTTTCTTTAGATCGTTAGCGCCCCATCCTTTGTCTCGCGATTATGAAACGTTCTTCCGCGACACCTGTTGGATCATCGTACGCGCGTGTGTAATGTCATTTGCTGCTGCTTTTAGTTTTGTTACAAGACGAGGCATCCCCCTAATTCGTATAATTGGGAAAAAATATCGCGTTGTGTTTGACGACGACTCTTTGTAAAGATCGCGAACAAATAACACGAAACTAATCTGATTATGTTTTGGTTATGGATTCGTTCGTTTTATCACGGACTCGCGCTTTACTTCGCTCACACCCCGACGTAAATTCGGTTTCGTTATTACAATGCAAACCTCGAATGGTATTTCTGTGTTCCATTGCAACAACGTTCTATACACTAACCAAACTATTACGTAATATACTTTTCTGTCATTTCGAATAATCGGATACATTTCGCTCTTCTCTTTATCGTTTAATTACGAAATTTCTGATTTTCTGTATTCTTTTATGTATCCTATCATTTTATTCAAATGAATCGAACAATCCGTTCGTTTCCAACGAGAATCGTATACATCGTAGTATACATTTGCAATAATGTGAATAAAATTTCCCCGTGAATGCGGTTTTACGTAGATTCGGGCAATAAATAAACAACGCGCGCTTTTATGAATATGAAACTTTTGAATATTCGGAATCGGAACAATTATCAAGAAAAAAAAAAAAAAAAGGAAGAAAAGAGACGATACAAAGATATGGGAATATTTATAATACGCGAATAATTTTATTTCGTTAGAGAAGCGAACTTCTGAAAGTGTTCTCCGTTATAGGTACACATGGCTTCCAGAGGACGAAGAATCGACGAAATTGGAGGGTCCTCGACCTGTATTGCCCCCAGCACCCCCGCCACCCACCACGCAAGTACCAAAAACGAAACACGTGAGTTTCGCGAGATCGCACACTCTTACGTCGTTTGACGTTCCAAGGAGCAGAAGCCCTCCGAGGCCGCAAAACCAGGAACGCCTTATAGATTCGCAGCCAACGATACAGAACGCAATGCTTCCTTCGGCCTTACCCTTGATGCACCCGTATGCCGCCAACGAGACCCGAGTTATCGTCCTTGGTGAGTCCCTTTTCCCTCATGCAAATACAGCAATTAACGCTGTGGCCTGCAGTAATTGCGCGTAACGTAACTCGCTATGCGCGTATTTACCGTACGTAAAGTTAATTAATCAAAGTAATATAATTTGTCCAATAGTACAAGATCAGGATGCGCTATTTTTTATGCGATAGAGTAATTTTAGATTGGAAAATTTGATGGTAGTTGAAATTTTCGGAAGAGCGCTTCCATGCCCAAACACTCGTTATAAACTTTCGTTTATTCCATTTCGAACTTTTAATTGAAATAATTCGAGCGTTTGGTAATTGTGATTGAAATAAACCAAAACTAGGATCGAGTGGCTTGTCATGGAATGATATAAAAGATGATTTATCGTATAATACGTAGCATTCGGTGCTATAAAAATGTCTCATTGAAAATTCTCGTACTTTTTACAAGTCTCGGCACAGCACCTTGGAGGTCAATTTTCACGCTTTCATACTTTTTTACGGCTTACTCGCATCTCGCTTTTCTCGCGAACTGTGCAATCTTGATGGTCCTTCAGAAGCACATACACGTTTACCCCATGTAACGAAATAGGCACTACGATGTAACTTAAAGCTAAGGCTGTAGATTGGAACAATAGCACCCTTTAGAGAAAACGTTTCAATAGGATGCGGCTTGTTTGAAATCTTTCTACCCTGAAATCAAGCGCATCTGAACCATCGAGCGAAAAGTTCCATGAAATTTAGAACTCGTATAATTAAGGAAGCTGAATTAATAATAATAGTTGTCCGAAGCTGAAATTTTCGAGGAACAGTTTAATAAAGCTCTTCCTCCTTCTCTTTGATATGAAATTTAATTATTAATTAACACCTCTGCATCTGGATCAAAAATCTCCATTTTATATTCGATACTTATTATATTATACGCATATTTATATATTATTACCAATATTAATATCATATTTGAGTACAACTAAAGTGTCCAATTTCCAATAAAATGTAATATTTAGTTAATATGTCCATGTACGAGACAATATATGTATATTATTTCATTGCTAATAAATGCACTTTATGAAAATATTGATGTATTGCGTAGCGTGCTAGCATAAATGCACAAGGATAGTTTAACAAACTAATTTTCTGTTATTGAATAACGTTATTAACTCGTGTTGAAGCTTTATATACATATATATATTTTCCCATCATTCATTAATTTTGAATCTAAATTAATTATGAAATTAATTAAACGATGAAATTTCATTCTATATCGCTTCTCCGTTTCGCAAGTAGCAGCACGAAACTTTTCTTCTCGTTTATTCTCTGGCTTCGCCATAATTCAGAATAAAACTGACACGTAGAACTTTGAGTCTTCAATATTGTAAAGGTTTTTAAGAATGGAGGAGCTTGCCTTTCGTTTATTAATGATTATGAGAAACCCAATGTACGATAACGTGAGCACAAGTTTTGTTCTCGAACGAACGGAAATTCTCGTGTTGGAACGGAAATCTTGAGAAAGTCGGACACCTTGATGACACTTCACCAATCATTCGTGATTAAGAAACAGCTTATCAAAGTGAAATAATTCTATTGTTCTAGCACGAACTGCGATATAAAGCAGTCAAAGCCGTGGAAAATAGGTGTCGTAAAATTATATTCTCTACGTAATAATGTCGCGGAGAGAAAAATAATATTTCGCATACATCGTCATTAACAACGAAGAGACAATGCTACAATGCCTCTCGGAACAAAAAATCGTAAAACGATATGGAAATTCTGCGATGGAAGAGGTTAACAGGGAGGTGTTGCTCTCTTTCCTACAGTAATGCAATATAGTTACACACATACTGCATGTTGAGGACATGATCGGAACTACGAGAGGTACGAGAGAATACCGTAAATTCAATTTTTCTCCTATAAAACGACGAATAAAAAAAGATGGACGTGAACGGGGTATCTACAAATAGGCGATCATCCATATTTTAGCCTGTATTACGGGAAATAGATTGAGTTTATTTCTCAGCCGACTGTTATATATTTCCATCGTGTACTCTAATGATCGGGAATTGAATTTTTGAAGGGGAAGCTTTATTCGATATTACCGTGAAGATGTTCCGATAAAATTTCTAAGATTTGATATCCGTAATAAATATCTACTTCGGAACATACGCATAAGAGAGATCGTGCGAAATTTGGATCGAGATTAAACAAACAAATTCTTAGTTATTTAACGATAGAGATTTAAATTATTTGATAATTAAATAGTAAAAGTTGATAGTTCGATGGTAGAATAATTAAGAAAAAAATCATTTATTTATTCAAATGAAACAGTTTATAATTATTTTAATATAACATTTAACCGGATAAATTAGGCAATCGTTTTGAAAATATTTTGTTGCCATAATAGCCAAACCTACTTCGCAATCAATCCCTTATCCTCAATCAAAATATTCGAATAACAGGGTAAACTGGAGGACCTTGAAACTCTTATGAGGTATTAACTTGTTGCCCTCGATCCGGCTGTTAGTCCAATATTAGCCAACAAATTGCCAATATAGTCGGTCGAATGAGACTCGATATTGAACTCTCGTAGGAAATGATAACGGCTTCGAGTAGTCTCGTCGCATTGACATTAGATTCGATTCGTGAGTTACACGGAGCCAAGATACGTGAAAGCGTTAATTTCGCTTCCTCGATTAATTCCTAATGAACGTCCAATTACAGCGTTCATGTAAATTATATTACTAGGGTAATTTCCACGACGAAGGATATCCGTTTCTTATTCGTCTCCGCGTGACGACTTTCGCAAGAATATGTTACGTCTGGGAACGAGATACGCGAAGCACGTTGAAATTGCTTGATTTGTAATCTGAACGACGCGACCCAGTGTCCTTATATTATGTTAATTTACTTACTGACTCTCGAAGGAAAAAAGGACGATATTAAAAATACGCAGGGTATTTTTGCTCGATTATCTCTATTTATTCTCCACCGACCGATTAAAAAATCGACTAGTTTAATTAAATAATGTTTGAACATTTAATAAACATGGAAAATGAAATATTCCATGAAAATTCCGTTACGTGTTACTGGCAAAATAATTTTGTAATTTCCATTCAACTTCTCGTTAATATCCGCCACTATATACGATATCCCATTCCAATTAATTAAATGATATCGCTTCTTGCATTTTATGCTCGAATTTAAAATAACGAAATAAGTAATAGACATAATTATCGAAAGCACGTAATCCTCTTCTACGCTTAATAGATGAATTATTATACCTATTTCGGATGTAGCACGAGTTCCTCGTCCTCCATAATAAAGGTGCATTGAAACTAAACTCTACCAAAAACATTTACAATTCCCCAAACCACATCTGAAACAACAAGCAGACCATATCTTTCGAACAACATCTCCAGACCAGTCTCTCTTCGGGCTGACAAAAACGTAGTAGCAGCAAAGTCGAACGGAGCTAAAGAAATTTACCTTCTGTGCCAAAGCTCTTTTCCAGCAACGCCACCTTTCTTTCTGTCGCGTCTACCACCTCCCGTTCACGTCCCTTGCTTCTCGTTATTCCTTCCACCCTCTTCCACTTTTCTTTCTCCCTTCTCTCCTCCAGAGACCGTCAAGACCGAACCGTCTTTTCCGTGGACTGGAGCACTCGTTAGCCTTCGATTTCGCCGATTTAAGGTTGATTTATATTCATCGTACCCGACATGGAACGGTTCGGTATCGCTGCTCACAGTAGCATTATTCCGACACAGACGCTAGTATCCATGTTACATATACATCGGCATTCGATCAGTCAGTCAAGAGAAGGCGATTCGTAAAAGCATGTAATATCGAATGAAAATGTTTTCTCATTTAAATACTGTGCAGTCTCGTTTTTTCGAGTCCTGTTTAACCAACATTCTGCATAATCTGAATTATCCGTGCTTTGAACTTTACCATAGCTTTATCTTTTCCCAATTTTTAATACGAAGACTACGAAAGTGTAAATAACGAGGTGTTAAAAAAGCAGTTAATGAAAGTTTCAATCGATCGCATGACGAATTAAATCTAAATACGATAGAATATTGCGGAATATTATACCATGAAAATGTTTTCTATGATTTGATCGTACGATTTCCGTATTATCCGAGAGAGGTCCGGACTACATCACGTCGGATAATCGACCTTTCACTGTGTATATCTATATACGTGCTGTGCGGATAATACAAATGACCTTAAGTTTGAATTTCGCTTCAGAGAAGCCACCGAAGCGCGGTACGATGAAAACCCAGGCGACCCAGACGGAGATTCCAGCCGTGTTCCGGGGTCGAGTCCCCGTTACCCTCAGCCCCAGGACGATACACCGGGTGAAGATGGTCTCGCAAGGGGCGCAAACGAACGGTCTGTTCAACGGTAGGAAGCTGACAAAGAGCTACTCGGAGGCTGGTCAACTGGGTACACCGTTGGGCGGAGGTCAGGCTGGTGCAAACGGAAAGGATGAAACGGAGCACCACGAGCCTCTTCACAGAACGCAGAGCGAGGAACCGCCGAGGTCACCCTTTCTCGTCGATACGCCACCCCCTCAGGGACTCGGAGAAGAGCCATTGACCAACGGGGATATCTCCGAACCTATCATGAGCCATGTGAGTCTTTGGCAACGTTGTTGCGATGTGGTTTCGTTTGAGAAATTGTTCAGATTGAATTTTGAGAACGGGAAAAGGTAGTTTAAAGCCGTGAAGATACAAAGATTATCTATATAAAACGGTAAGCGGCAATGTTTGGCGATGATTATTCAATAATATTTCTGGCGTCGTTTAGACGAGTTTAATTTAAATAAGAAATTTAATTCTTATTAGCAATTGAAATATTATTTTAATTTGTAATTTATTATCTAATAGGTAAATAAAATTTTGTCCAACATTTGTAAACGGTGAGCGGAAAAACAAGCGATGGTAAAGCCATTATCCATTCCAAATGCGAGTTTTGTCACTTGTAGCTTACCATATTCTGTATCTTCACGGCCTGATAGTGTTTCAGAAAGCACAACGTCAATCTTAAATTTTTATAATTCACGACGCGATTAATTGCAAATAAGTAAGTTAAGAGCCGAAACTCGCTCTCTACTCTAACTTTGTCCCTCGTTTTGTGTCAACAGCTAATACGATACGTTTCTCTTTAGGGAGAAGTGCGCAATAGTAATTTCATATCATAGCAGTGAAGGAAATATGCAGTTGGAATAATGCAGCATTCGGATAATGGAAGATTCGAATAGTAGCACATTTGGATAATAGACGTGGAATAATAGAGATCCTTTTGTAGTCACAACGATGCAATTGAATTTGTGAAATATAAGGGTTCGTTGCTCGATCGACGCTAAACCTAAGACTTACGTTATCAGTTCTAGGAAAATTAACTACTTTTCTATCCAATCTCATAAAGGAATCTACAAATTTTCTTTTCCTGTATCACAACTTCATAAAAGCGAGCAGTGTCCAAACTGCAGTTCCTGACTTTAAACGATTCGCTAGAATTTGTAACCAAGGTACTCTTGATTTTAATAAATAAACTTTGAGAGTGGGAATATCCGAAGAGGGCGATGCACTCGTGGTCAGCCACTTTACGAATGGCATACGAACGTTGACGTACGCGTCAACTCATTTGCGTTTATTACTGCACATCAGCTGCAGAGATTTCTAAGGAGAATTTTTACTATGTACTTTCGACGATAAATTTTTATTGCTTCTATATTTATACGCTTGCGGACTTTCAAGAATATCACGATGATTTTCATGTTGTCTTTGAGGCCAATTTGAAAATTTTAAATAGAGAACAAGTTTATAATTCACGTAACACGAGTAGAACCAGAGAGATATTAGATATAACTAGGTTTAACTGTTCATTATTATTTGTATTATTCATCGCACAAATTATTTATTTATCACGTAGCTTAACCAGCGCACTGCAGAATTTAATAGTAGTATAATTATAGTCAGGAAATGGAAATTATTCATTCGCGAAATGAATTATTAGTTTTAATTTGATAATTTAGTACGTGTATCGAGCCGTGAATCTAATATCGACCTTCTTCTAATTGAGAAATGGAGTAACAGCCCGATACATTATAAGTTTTAATGGTTACCATGGAATTTGCTTGGTCTTTTAAACCGGCGAATCCCACAGGAGATTTCGTCATACGTGAATTCTGATAATTCTCGAGGCGGAAGGGAGAAAGAGGATTTAAAGGGTCGTGGAAAAATGTGGAACGTTAAAGGGTGCCTTAAGTACATCGAATTTGTCCGCGATATACGACAGACATTGATCGCGATAAAAAAAAAAAATTGAGCGAAATATCGCTATCGACTAAAATATAATTATCACCCTTCAAATTGTTCTTTCTATTGATGCAATTCGTTGTATTATTTCCGCTTGTCACTTTGTTTGTCGTCACGGTTATACATTCTCTTTGTTCTTTGTTAATTCTGGAATATTTTTCAGTGTAATTTCATTTTTCCTTTTTTTGCAGGGACCTAAATGAAAAACTGGTAAAAGAGTTAGTCGAGGTATTGTTTTTTGGAAATTTTCAAAAATTAGTAATGTGAAATTTTGGCGATTAGTCGGTGTCACGGTTAATCCCGCTTTGAATTCTATTGATTGGATAGGTCATCGTGATTCGATAAACCAGTTAAATGCTCGCAACGCGTCAGCACAATGTGTTCTAAGCTTCGGCGAGAAACAGATGTGACGCGGACTTGTAACGCAGGATGCACTGTATAACTCGATCGTCCTGGTTATTTCCTCCGCCTACTGTATAACTTAATTTCTCTCGACTATTTCTTTGTTCGTTAGTCGAAACTTTGCTCGCAGAACTTTGCAATCTGATTTATAGCGTTGCGTTTTAAACTCGGATAATGATCTGATATTTCTCTACAGTTCTTAGATTAAACGCATTACAAGCTATACTCCATGTTCGTTTACAAGTAACTATTTTCTTTCAAAGATCTTTTTTATGGTTGCACTTACTGCGTTACGGTACTTTGCGCAGCTCTTTGCAGCCTGCCTCGTGAATATTTCACAAACGAATAACGTGCGAAATATTAGGTCGTGCCACGGTACGGTTTTTTAAACAGAACTTGCGATTTAACGGAAGAGATACGAAGCTTTTATAAGCTCGTGCGATGTCTCGTAAAAGTTAATTGATGTAGCAAGAGAGACGAGAAAAGAGAGAAGAAAAAAAAATGGTACTTCGAGAGATAATCATCGCAACATTCGAAGCATTTTATTTTCGCAATACGTATTTCCTAACTTCGACGATAAAAATAACTCGTTTAGATATTTTCTTCGCGCGTCTTTTATAAAAGCTAGCGGACGCTTTCCTCGACGTATCAAAATACATGGGAAGTTTGCTTGAAAATCGCTTCGAGTTACATAGAAAAAAAGGAAAACTTTCCCTTAAACGTGACGTCTAAACCAACAGCCCGGGAAAAGTACACTCGCAAGGCGTCCTACGATCTTTTCTTTACAGATATAACCACGACAAAGAGGACACGGGATCCTCGATCCGCCTCTGTGGCAAATTGAATTTTTCTCGAGCAACGACTTTCGTCCTGTGTTGCGCCACTTGTCCTCGTGGATTGATCGATGCTCGACAGGCAAAGTGCCCGACAGGAAATTCCTTTGATAGCGAAGCAATCATACAGGCAGCTGTTGACTAGATTCGCGTTGGAATATTGCCGGTACACTCTGTGTGCGCTATTCGACTCGAATCGCATTGATTCTGCTACTTGGAGAGCAGCAGAATCGGTTGAAAGGACTCGGCCTCGGCTCGTGATGCTCGAATCGCTGTAGGGTACTACTTGACGCCACTCTCGATTCAGAGAGAGCGAAGATATTACAGATTCCAATTTCGAACGGTGGTTAAGCAACCGGTTCGAAAATCTGCCGAATTATTCGCCGATCCTGCTTGCTTCTGTGTAGCATCAAACGTCTCTCTCGGCGACGTTCCATCCGATTCAATTTCACGTATGAAATCTCACCGCTGTGATAGTAGCGAGACTAGATATCGATTAGGCGGCCAACGATTCGGTTTTCCGGCCGGTCTCCTACGTAACCTGACCATCCTCGAGTATACCGATTTACGTGTATCCAGCTTTTTCACCGAGTTTAAGCTCACATTTCGAACAGTGTAAATCGTATAGGATTCGCGTGCGAGGCTACACTAAAGTTACCCGAGCCGTTCGAAAGTCGTGACGATTGAAAAAGAGAGAAACCCGTTCGATTTTATCGTAATATTCGAGAATAACATGGAAACTGCAAGCGAATAAAAACAATTAATAAAATAACGTTAGCAATTTTGCCACACGTTATTATACATCCTTCGTTGCGAATTCAACGAAATTATATCTAACTATCAACGATTTATCGACTGCAATCAATGACGAATTTATGCACGAGAACCTGCAGTGTGCGTGTGCACCATAAATTCTTCAATTACGAGAGAATTATGTATCCCACAGCGTGCCACAGCAAAACGTATAATCAGAGTTTTACGTTATTTTACGATTATCATAGTAAAATTTGATTCTGTACAAATTTTCCATTTGTCATGTGGAATTTTCGTGCAACATATACAAGATAAATGTTTAACGTCTATGCAATCATTGCCTTCGTAGTTGGACCAAATTTTGCGTAACGTTTAATTTGCACTGCAATTTTTTTCAATTTGCTATTCGGATAAAAATCGCTGATCAGCGGGCCATCCCGTTCACGCATGCGAACGAATAAAAATTGCAATTAACGCGTTAGATAAAGTAGCACGGGATTAACTGATTTATTTTCGAGGCTTTTCCCGCATAAATCATCCGAATAGTTTCTGTGGACAGGCGTTTACGCTATATTAATCAGAAGATCGGGCAAGGATCAAATTTTAACGCTATTTATAGTAGATTATAATGAATTATAATGGTAGTGTGATCGAATTACCGTCTGATTAATAAAATAAACGTTGTGAAAGAGCGAAAGCTTGTCAGTGGAGTGTAATTAAAGAACACACAACGTCGTTACGGATATTAACTTATTGATCGATGTTTCATCGTTTTATGACATTATACGTTTCGAACCGTTTCATCACCAATGCGTGCGCGTCCTCCAGTTTGTTCGTTATTTCGTGTTTCGTCGCTCTTTGACGATATGATTTTAATTAATATACTGGCATGGACAGACTCGCCGGAAGAAGGTACACGATCTAATTATTTTCGACGTGTCGTGCGTCATAAGGCTGACAATACGTTTATGAACGTTTTACTGGCTCGAGTTTGATAAACAGTAAAACCAAGGAGCGACGATTATCGAGGTGTACTGAAAAATTCACCAAGACGTAAGTTTACTACTCCCAAACAGAGAAACTCATACATAGACATGTCGTTGCATTCTTTGCGTTTCCTCAAACGCCAATTATACTTTAATTATACCTCACTGAAACATATTCTATTCTTTTATCTTTACATACTTCAAATTTGTACACATGAATCTTACCGAACAATAAGAAATTCCCCGACAAAATGAAATCTATCCGTTACATCGCAAAGAATGCACGCACATACAAAAGAAACAAAATTATAATCCGTCGATAAATCGAACATTGGCACAACGATATATATCACACGAAAAAAAGAATGAAAAGTTTTCTGTTCGAGTAAAATCGAGAGAAAAACAAAGTTCTATTTAAATAACGCAACCGAAAGATAAAACGACAACCGCAACACAGTACATGAGATATCGATACGACACATACATTCCATTCGAGTACAGAAAAAGAAGAAAACACTCGAAACCATTCGAACACCAAAAACCTCTGTCCCAACCTTTTTCCTTCTTCCATCAAAAAAAAAAAAAAAAAAAAAAAAAAAAAAAAAAAAAAAAAAAACAATAAAAGTTCCAGGACGACCGAATAGAATCCACGTTAATCACTCTCTTGATAAAATGCCATGTTCTCTCTTTCGTTTTACAGTCCTTGAGTCATCGAAGATCCGTCGATTTGGACGACCAGGAGATCCTAATAGACTTTAAGCCGGCGCCTGTCTCGCCGGACGCTCGCGCCCTTCTCAATCGTATGTCCCAGACGACACGAAGGTTCCTGCCCTTACAGAAGACTCTTTCAGACGGTGAAATTCGCGTGGAGAGACGCGAGCTGATCGGCGAAGCCGGCGAGCCAAGTTACCCTCATACGTGCAGGAGGAATCATCAGGACTCGTGGGGCAGGACCGTCAGAGCAACCGTCCAATTCTCCTCGACGCCCGAGGATCTGTCCCTGCTCAGGGTCGCTTCGCCCCAAGAGGATCATCCCGAAGAGGTAAGTATCCTCTCGATTCTTCTATTTCTTATATTCGGTTGACATTAAGTCGTAATGCACGGAATTCCCGATGGTCTCGGTTGAAATAAATATGGTTTTGCTACTCATGCAGATAAATTTACGTCGCACGGTATTCCAAGTACTATCGCTATCGAAATGCAATGTCTCCGATAGTAGTTTGAGAAAGCTGGATAGAGCCACGTTAAAGAATTGTTATCAACGATCACGTATCGAACGCAATTCTTTCAATATTCTTTCGTCTACCGTTGTATGGAAGCACAACGCAGTATGGAACACCGAGATAACTGCTACAGAAGCATTTTGAATCTCCGAGCCAGTGCAATTTCTATTCCTGCTACGTCGAAATCTTCCAATCTCTCTATTTATCGAATTTTTCGCATGACCCTTTCCTCCTTGACGTAATACCACATTATCCTACTATCAATTTGCTCGGGCTATTTTTGTTTCAAAAATTAGTCCTCCAAACGAAAAAATTGTAATTTTATATTACCCACGTCTAATTTCGAAGCAGGATACTGAAACTCGAGTCAAGAGGACAAATATTCGATTCTCGATAGGAAGACATTAGCGAAGTCAACGAGGAGGCGAAAAGTTCGACGAACTCCAAGTCCAACTAAATTTCAATACCGAAAGCTTGAATTTTTCTGATCCCTTTCCTCGGAGCTAAATCGAACTTTAAAGTTAATAACGTGTGCAGTGCATCCTGAATTTAAGCACTTTCGAAACTTTTCTCCGCCTTAATTGCTCGAATTTAAAAAAAATTTTCGCCTGGATAATGATCGTCTACTCGGCTCTACCTCTTCGTTTGAATAATTCATTTGCTTCTCGATTTTTTTTTTTTTTTTTTTTTTTCACCCTTGATCCACTTTATTAAAAAAGCTTTTTATTAGAAAATCGAGATCGTTGTTCCTTTGTTATCCTAATTAATTAGTTCCCTTTTTTCCTATCAACAAACGTCGGTCGGGCGTAAATTTTCGAAACCATTAAGGAAACTTTGCCGATTATCTAAAACTAAACCGAAGCTCTTAAAATTTATCCAACTGCAATTGCAGTCTATGAAACGAGACTGTCGTTTTTGTTCTTTGCTATCGAGGTAAACGTACTTCTTCTCGAGGAATATTTTACTCGCTAACTTCACGTAACACTCTTTAATCCTCGGTTATATTTCTAAGGGTAAATTTTCGTAATATTTCCACTGAATGTATCTTTTTCCTTCGTTGAAAGATCGTAGAACTAATTAAAAGTTCTTTAAGAATTCGCTGCTTTGTGCAAGGTGCTTGAATTCTAATCGATCACGGTTCAACAAGCCCGGAGAAAAGTTATTTTAATTGAACGAAACGGTAACTTTTTTCCCATTCGAACATATACAGCCACTTTTTAAAGCGAAGATAAAATGTCTGATCGCCTCCTTAGAAATAATAGCAAGATCTCGATTACTTCTCGACGATCTTGTCGATTTTAACACTCAGTCTTACGATTGGGTACACGTTAGCGTGTGACACAGATGATATTCTTCTTAACGAAGATCGGTATTAATTTTTCCAAAAATATCTACATATTAAAAAAAAAAAAAAAAAAAGCTTCAATTTCCTTCAAAAAATAACGAAACACTTTCTGTCAACGCGGCATGTAAAGCTCTTGAAAAATATCATATTTATTCGGTCCTCGACAGTTTCGATCATTCTGACGTCAAAAATTCTAGCAAATTTCCCAGTTTGGACGCCGGAGGGCTACTCAGGCTCCCATCATCGACCTTACTCAAAGACTTTAAAGCTTGGAAACTCGAGGAGACTAGAAATCGATAGTCGTCGAACGAACTTGTATTTTTCTTCTGTTTGCCAGGGTCGGAAAAGTGGAAAAGAATAAAAAAAATGGGAATGTCAGGGTTCAGTGGAAAAACCACTTCACGTAGCGTCACCGCGATGTTCTTTCTCGATATGTACATCACGCGTACAAATGTACGACGCATATTATTTTAGGAATTTCACGAAAATCTTATCCGGCGAGGGCTGTTCCGTAAGAGAAGCGTGTCATTGGAGGATGGCGTGCAAGGCTTGGCGTCGGATGATTTTATGCTACCGAGGTCGCTTCCCACGTCTCCCACTTCGCCGACTGCAGTATCAGGTACGAAATGTGATCTATGTTTTTATTATGTATGCACTCGCGAGGAGTTTCGAAGAAATTGCACCGTGTGACGTTTGCAAACGAAAATTCTTTGAATTATGTAACATATTTTGAAAATTCTATGACTGTTGAAGTAAAATCTGTATGAAAGGAACGAAACAGAACAATATCGTAACAGACTGAGCGTAATAGACTGACTTATAAAAATGTGCGAAGGATCAGGAATGCGAAAATGCAAATTTTTGATCAGATGTACGGATAGATCGACTTCAACCTCATATCTACCTACTCCTGCGTAGTTTATTCTTTTCGTCTGTTCGTTGTTTGGGGAGATTTTCCAAAAATTAAGTCGCTCTTTCTGCCTTTACGCTCCTGTTACCTTCGACCAATTTCAAGCTATGAGTTTTACGTACCTACGTTCGAAAGCCGTCAAATTTTTCAAGCAATTTGCAGTGTGAGAGGTAGCCAGTTGAAATATCGGGTTTAAGATGAAAGTATGGGTCAGCGAGTTGGCTGGCAGAACAAATCGTGCAGCAAATAAAGGATACAAATCCTGATGCAACAGTGCCTTTGATCGATTTTATTTCTTTTTAAAATATTCAGACCCGATTTCTTCGAAATCTTATTAAATGGCCGTATTCGATGAATTTTAAAACGATCGAAGTACTGAAAATTTATTACACACTTTACGTTAATAAACTCGGATTAAGTAACATTTTCAATCGAAACTTGTATCTTCTTGTACTCACGATTGACACTTGATTACGCTTAAAATTGCAGCGCCACGAAGGACTTTACAGAGTCCCAAGGACTACGTGTCGCCGACACGGCCACTACGTCAAAGCAGCTTTTGCCCGCTACTCTTCGGCCCTGGAACTAGTATCACCGGCATGCTCACATCTCCGTTCGCATCGAGCGATTCGTTAACGAACGACGTCACGAGGGACCACAGCGACGGAATTTGGAACGAGTCACAGGCGACGGTTCTACAGGCTGACTCGTTGGCTCTTTTGACACCGTCCTCGAGGAGAAGGCACCTTCTGCTTCTCCAGCACCAGCAACGTTCCTCGATGGATACCGAAGCGTTGGATATCGAAGAGACGATGGAGTCACGTCCATCGAGTCCGAGGATACGCCTGGAACCGACGACACCTATTCAACCCTTGACACCAAGGTAACGTATCGTAGATCTTATTTTTCAACGTATTTCGAATCATTGAATTTCATAGAAATCAAAGGCATAATTTTCGTTTCAACTATAATACAAAACATCGAAACAAGCCACAAAGAGCATTCTATCCCGGCGCCAAGTAAAAGCACGAGATCACCCGCAGCACCTCATCGTTCGATCTCTTCACCCATCGAACGTCGGCCCGTGCTAGAGACACCTCGTGTAAAATTTGAAGCGATTTTTAAAGGCAATTACTTCTCAGCGTCGAATCATCCGTGACGTTGCCGTTGAACGGCAGACCGAGGAGCGGATTCCGTCGTCCGAGTCCCGGTC
>NT_177474.1:158370-169353 GCF_000188095.3 Bombus impatiens
TCCGAGTCCCGGTCCGCCGTTGTCGCAGCCACAATCGCAATCGTCGAGCGAATTCGGCCTGAGCCTCACCAGAACGGACTCGGGCGGTCGAACCAACACAGACCTGTCCGAAACCTCGACCACCGAGGACTATGTCACTGCCAACACCTCCACCGAGACTGGGACCACTACAGGCACTTCCGCAACGACCAGTTCCTGGTCGAAGCCGCCGCAAACATCGAGCGCCGCGGCCTCGGCCTCGGCGACAGCCACTGCCGCGGAAGGAAGCTCTTTCGAGAGCGCCAGCTCGATTTATAGCCTAGCCCGCAGCGAGGTAAGCTTCGCCATTCTTTCTCTCGACGACCTTTTGTTGAGAAGTTCGAGAAGAAGTTGAACAGACGACTAGCCGGAAGTCTGCTTCGTACCCTATTTCTTCTCAATCGCTGTCGCGACTTATTGCTGCTATTTCCATGTCCGATTTCATTGCACCGAGAACAGTCAGTTTTCGACAACCTCTCCACAACTTTTGTATTAATTTCTTTGCATTTATATCCATCTGCGTTGTTTGAATTTCTACATGGAAATAGAACATTCGTTTCAATGGCCAGAAGCTCGTTAGGGAAATTCGAATTCGTATAATTTTCTTTTATTTTTTTTTGTTTTTATCTACGAAATAAGTGTTTGAGTAGGTACCTAGCGAAGAAATCGTAGGACGAGGTATTAAGTACCGCGGAATGCGAAATTGAAATTCCGTGGTGTGTCGCGTCAGGCCGTCGTTGAAGAGCCATGCAGCCCACCACCGATATTGGAGGAGACGGAAAGTCCATTCGGATTGGAGGTACCCCCGTCACCAGCTAGGTCCACGAGCAGCAGTAGTTCGGGCAGTTACGACCTGAAAGATGCGATGACAGATCCAGGTCAGGAACTCGAGCAGCAGACGGCACCGCCGAGCGGACACACCTCGGAGACGGAACTGGATCGTGACGTAAGAACATAATCAAGCTAATTCCTATCGATCTGTCGATCGTGTCTCGCCTTACGACTCGCAAATTTTTATTCTCGTCCGACCGGAGAACGCGATAGTTCTACAAGAGAAAACCTGATATTCCTGGATATTCTTGCCTAAAATAACTAGATACAGGGGCGTCTTATAAATCCTATATAAGTAATGAGAATTTTTGCTATTTCCTTTTGTCGAAGGGAGTATTAGAGAGTCGTCAAGGATTTAGTAATTCCGAACTTCGTTAATGGCGTCGAATTAGTCTCGCTCCAGTTAAGGTACGATCTCTGGAAGATTAAATGCGAATCTCAGCTGGGATCGTATCGTATACCATTTCGATTTTACACGGCCTTGGTTCCGTACCTGGTAATCGATCGTTCGAACATATTTTACGCACTGGATTTCTTTCTTCCCATTTGGTTACAAATAATCGAATCCATACGTTGCTCCGTTACATTTTACACGTTTCATACGTCACATTGCTTGCTTCAATGGTTAAACGAATAAATCGCTGGTAAGATCAATAATTAGCATTTATCTAAGATCCCCAATTAGGGATTAAAACATCGATTACGCTCCTTTCATTACCACTCGCTTCCAGGAAGGTCACCGCTCCTCTTCCGGTGGCTACGCCGAGTCTCCGCCAGATTTACGCGGCTGGACCGAAGAAGAGCGTCGCAGACGAAGGAAAACCTTCACCCTCGACTTCCTTGCAAGCTCATCGGGCATTGAACGCAGCGCAGAATTGTACGGAGATAACGTCGACGTTAGCCCGACGCCGAGTCATCGTCATAGGCCGAGAGGAAAATCAACGAGCGCCAGAAGTCCACACAAGAACAACAGAAAGCGCGAAACTGTGCAGCAAACGGTTCAGGTGCAGCAGTCGCAGCAACAACAGATTACCAGGAGCCCTCAGAAAGAGGATTGGCGCGTGGAACAAGCTGAGGATGGCGGCCATGTTCCTACTTCGGACGATTCTAGCTGCAGTCATCACTATCATATGCATCATCATCATCATCATCATATGCATCGCGAGAGCGCTGATGGAAGGCACAGGAGGACGAGGGAGAGTCCCAGGAGGAAGACCGCTGGCTACGTTTCTGTTAGGAGAAGGAGCAACGAGGTAAGTCAATGTTGGAGAAACGTTAGTCGAAGAGAAGGAAAAAATTTGAGAGACGCATATTCTATTATTTTTAAAGCAGCAATCAAACGTCACGTTGACCGATTTTTCTCGACTGAATACGAAAAATATACTATCGGAAAATTCTAATTTGCATGTGAAAAATATTAGATTACGTCGAATATGTGTATTTTCAAATTCATATATGCGCAGTGGGAAATTTCGAGGACATTACTACGAATATATTTCTGCGAGAGAGAATAATTCTATTTCTACTTATTTTACATAAACTTAGTTTGATTCGTGTTGAAATTATCTGCTAAAAATTATCTTTTGGCTACCAGTGGATTTTTAGCGTAAGACATTTCACTCTTTTACATGTATTAAAACATTAGTCTTGAATGTTACATGTGAACTTTGATATAATCACTTTCCACGTTATCCAAGTTCCTGCACAGTGTTACCTTTTGGTTCTTTATTATCGTACGTAACTCGCATATAAAACGTAAAGTAATCCTTGTAAAAAAAGTTCCCTTCTACGGGTATTGGATACTGGAAGTTTCGTCCTTCGTGTCCCTTCCTAAGTTGCACGATAAAACGTTTAAAAAATGCTAATCCTTATATCTCGTAAAGTTTTACGAGATGTATCCCATAGAAAAATAATTTCAGAAATTGAGATAACGTCGAGCAGCACTCGCTTAAAACCGAAATCTCCAATCCAAACGCAAGTTTTAATATTCCATGCACACGTGTTTTGACAAGTCTCGTAACTGAAAACACCGCGAAACCAACCTGCAATATTGGCATAGTGAAACAACTTTCTACCCCATTTCCATCGTTTCCATTTAGGACAAGAACGCTGCCATAACAGGCAGCCTTCCACGAAGAAGATCGCGCGCAGCGGACGACATAATGTGTTCGAGGCTGAGTCCGGGTCGTTATCAACGCAGTCCAGGACACAACGGACAACGGGCGATGATCGTTGAGTCGCAGAGCCCAGAGGCTAGATTAAGGGCTCTTTCAGCGGAATCGTTGAGATCCGTGAGCCCAGGGAGCGACAGCGTCTTCTACAGCGAGGGCGCGGATCAGTGCTTGACCGCCAGCGCCCTCGACGCTCCCCATTGTCACCATTGTGGAAGAGAGGTAAATTATTCACCGTGTTTATTAAAGTTCCTCCTATGAAAGGAAGGAAGTTCGAAGGCATGGTACGATAGGGGCGATAGAACATTTGTAGGAGGTTTCAAACGATATTCTTCCTTCTTTTGTTAGTTGATGGTGGATTTGAAGGTACTTTTTTTAGTATATTTAACTATAAATAGACGAAGCCTGTAGTGTATAGCGTAGTTTAGTCGTTGCTTGAGTCTTGAATTTCTTCCTTTCTTCCTACTCGTTTCTAACGAACCAGCCCTTAACCTGTTAACTTGCTCTCTCAGGCGTAATTAAACATATACGAAAATTAATCATCTCTATGCAGATCTGTTTTAATTTTCACGAAACATAATAATACAGTAACGCTAAAATGACCAAACTTTGAATTTGGATTGGCGGTTCTGGCGTTGAAAGACAAAGAATCTTTGATTTTCGCACTCCGAGTTAACAGGTCAGAGAATCACAAATTCGCTGAAATATCAGCTCTAGCTTAAATTCGACTTAGTTTGATTAAAAATTAACCTCCAGCAAACTATCAAAAAAAAAAAAACAATCTCGAATCGATCTGTCTCTCTATCTGTCGGTCTATCTACCTCTTTTCTCTATCGTGCGTGCCGTCGTGTTGCTCCACCTCGAGGTCTCGGAAGAGATCGTTCGACCGCCGGCAGGTTTCGCGGACTCCCCGGAAGGACACAGGTCCTCCACGCCGAAGCACGTACCCGGCCATCGGCTGTACAAGAAGTTCGACAAAAGGTATCGATCGGAGGATCGAGGAGACAGAAGGCACCGACGCAGCAGCGCTGGTAGATCGGACGTCCGGGCGAAATCGGAGGAAAGGGTGGCCTCGAGACGAGGAAGCAGAGGATCTATCGACGATACCGCCGCTGGCAGAAAAAGGCTTCACGCGAGGAGCACCGACGTCAGTTTGGAGATACTTACCGGTTAGTACGATGTACAGAATTGACGATTGCAAAGAATGTCTATCGTACAGCATGAGTCGCGTAACCTGTCCGTTTTGAATCGCTTCTAAATTATTCGGTGAACAGAAAGTTCGTTTCATTTTTCGTAACGAGATGGATCTAGCTCTTCTCCGACTAACCGACCATTATCGATTAGTTAACGATCGACTGTAGAGCGTAAAACAAGCATTTTTACGTAACAAGTACTTGATATTTATTGGCCTGACACGAATGGCGGAAGGACGTCGAAAGGAATGGTCACATTGTGATCCAAAAGGACGCACGCAAAGGAGAAAACGCATCCTTTGGTTTAGCCGTAAAAATGGAACGAACTTTCCATTCATGCCGACATGTGGTCTACCAAAAGATACTTTACGTAGCAATTGCACGGTGTTTCGTTTGCGAGATATCTAGGCTAGCTTGAACACCTATCTTTGTGTGTTAAAATTTATAAGAGGAATGAATTTTCTCGTAAATGATACTTCGTAATATTTATCTTGCACAAGCAATCCTCTTTTTCTTTGTTTTGTCGTGGCTTCTAGAGCATCCTGTGCGTATCTGGCTTATCTTTTGGAGTATACTCTCGAAGTATCGTAAAGCATTGGTGGTGTAGGAGATAAAGGGGTAGATTCTAAGAAAAGATAGCCTGGATCTAGGATTGTATGAAGTTTAGGGTTTCGCCAATATATCGCGCTATGAGAGTAATGGGAAAGAAGTCGAAGGCGAGGCAACGATTTCAAAACTTACCACCTCTGAGAAAGATTTTACGACTCGTACTCTGGTTAGTTGTTACATTTCGATTATTTCTATTTGTAAAAATATCTTTGATTCGAATAAGACGAAAAAGTTTTTTAAATTGTAAAACCAAATGTGATAACGAGCAGTTTACATTTTCGTACAACTAAATTTCCCATAAATACGTAAACATCCATATTTAGATTGTAACAATCGGCAAAAATTGCTACGTTGACTCTGATTATTACGTATTTACGTATGTTTTATTAAGATATTCCCTTGACGGTGTCGTAAAAAAGCGTGTGAAAAAGTTCCGATGTGAGAACTCTATTAACTGCTCCCACATCTACTGGGGAACGCGTTATACGGGTAAATGGACGTAGCGAGTATTTGCGAAACGAGCATAATAAAAGCAGACAGGTAACGCGCTTGTAAAAAGTTACGTAATGAAACGCGATTTAAAACAAAAATTTAGCGAACACAGCGCTCATTAATTAAAAAAGTTCGCCCCGATTCTCTCGTACCGTATATCTTCCTTGAAGGTGATTAGTTGTTCCGCTGTTTGTCAAGATCCAATAAATTTCACCAAGATCCGAAGAAATAAAGTGTTAATTTTCTTAATAGGTCTGTTTTATTCGCCTAATTTTACCATTACGTAATAATGGAATATAATACATTTTATAAGGTAGAATTCAAAAACAGGAGATTAACAAAATTGAATTTAAAATTACGAAGGATAGTCGCACGTAGCTGCGCGATTGTTAAATTTCATACGATTATAGAAAATTCCAGGCTATTCTAAATACAGTATTAAAGATAACGACAAGAAAAATTAGATTCTCCAACGCTTAATAAAAGTATAAGCTTCGTATTATGAACAACGTAATTGAATTCATAATTTCTTTATCGTTACACTTGAAATATTCGAGTTAGATCTTCCGGAAGAAGTTGTTTTACGACGATCTTATCGTCCTTTTTCCTCTTCGTCCCTCGAATATTTGCCAGAAAGAGAATTCTATTCCATATCCATCGAGGAAAGTATCATCTCTGGTAAAAAAAGAAAGGACGATGTTCTCGTTCGAAATTTATTGTGTCCGCAGTTTTCTGTCTAAAAGTTGTTGTTCTTGCGTCTAATATCAGGTCGGGAGGACGAAGACACGTACGTGGAACCGTACACGAGCAGCGAATGGATTTACATCGGCGATCTCGAGGAGAGTCACGTGTGGAAAAGGCCAGACAGCAGAGACGGCGACGACGAAGTTGCGGAAAGTGTCGCTAAAGAGAGAAGGGGCTCTCAGGAATCGACGGAGAGCGAAAGGAACTTTAGGAAAAAGTACCAGGCGACGACGCAGAGGATAGTACACCGAAAGATAAGCGGGGAAATGTATAAAAGGATACAGACCAAGTGTTTCGGTGAGTTGTTGGACTGCGTTTTCTTATTATTTCGCCTTCAACGGAATAGCCGAACTTCTTTTATTAAGTGTTGCGAAGAAATTCCCTGCTTCTGGTTTCGTACTTTGCAGCACATAGTAGCAAATGCATGGGAATTATTGGCAAATGTTTACTCGGTCACAATGAAGTTAAGTTACATCATGTGGTGTCTTCGTGTCTATAAATTTCCTGTATTTATTAATATCAATCTGTAATCAATCTGCTGAATAGAATGTCCTCGATTTGCACGGAATCTGATTCCTCGGACTATGTGGATAAATTTCAACATAAAGGTTATTCTTCTAAATATACAGGAATATTTAAAATGAAGGTTTTAATCAAGGCTAAAATCGATCGATTTATAACGCAGCTTGCTCGTTGCTGCTTGTTTATAGAGATCTGCAGTGTAATTTCAACGATATATATACATATACGTAGATTATAAAAGTAAATATCAAACTTTAGGTTCTGTTATTTTACCTGCGATCCAAATATTTTGACGGTAGGAATACAATACGGAGAGGAAATAAATTGTCAAAAAGATAATAATATGGAGATTAGTTTTGACAGCCGTTTATAACTACTCGTCGAAGCTACTTACGAACGACGAGCAACCTTTCCATAATCAATTTTAATCCTGACGAGCGTTAAAAGCGCTAAAGACTTGGTTTTTAAAATAAATCTGATGCTGGTTCAGCGATATGTCGATTACTCCAAAATAAGAATCATCGTTTTAAATAAATTCCACTTAGCGCACTATATTTAACGGTGACGTTCGCAATTGGTCTCGAGAGTAGTTTACACAAAACTGATTGCTCTTTACTCGGAATTGTGCTTGTTCCTCAACGACGATTAAAACGATGGCTGTTACATTTTGATAGGAAAATATTTGCCACCGCTCGTCATTGGTAATCTATGGTTTGTATGGAATATCGATAAAGAGACACGAAGTTTCTAATGAAACGAGCGAATAATTGTTGGCGAGTTCAAAATTCCCCGCGACACCTATGATAGATCTAACGTTATGTTTGCGTAAATATTTGCCAAATTCATCTTACAATGCACAACACCTTAACGCTGTCACTAAATTTATGCCCTCGGCCGTGGACATTCCGAGGATCATTTACCATCCTCCAAAGATGTTACATGTTATACATACGTTATATGCCGAGTGTAGACACGCTCCTCGAGATAGTTATGACAGAAAAGAGAAATTATACACGATACGTCACACGAATAAATCGAAATTTTTCGCGTAATAGGAGACTGGAGACGATGCATGGATACACGAATATACCGGAGGTAGATTTACGGTGAACTTTGTGCTCGTGTTTGCATCGTTCTATGACACAATGCATGTAATATATATTTAAAGTGTTACAAGTAAATTATCTCTTTCATCCACAAAGAAACATTCTTTCGTACAGAAGAGTTTCCTTCAACTATTTTGGTATGATACAGGGAATTTAGACAATGTGACAGACCTATAAAGAATTAGGTATGTAACGCACGGCAAAAACAATTGCTGCATACTTTCGAAATTCATAAGGTAAACTATGTATAAGTATGCGAAATACGAAGAGAGACGAAGGTAAAGTGGGATGTTCGAAGGGGAAACTAATATAGAAGCGCCAGGTACTGATATAGGGTAATTTTTGCGATTGGAAGGAATGCAATTGAAATTTCAAGTATTCCTATTTTTCTAGTTTGCAACGAGTAACCGACACCGGCGTGGAGAGATTGGTTTTGAGAAAAATGACCTTTGATTTTAGTATTTAACGAGCAGGCATCGATTTCACATACGCACGTTCGATGTCAATGATAATCTTCAGTTTCAATGCAGACACAGCCTTCTTACTTAATGTACCTACAGATAAACTATTTTCGTCTTACCTGGCAGCAATGTCTCGGTTTAAGCAAAAGTTGCAGATGCACCCTCTTGACATAACACGGCAAATTTGTATTCGAGTGTATTATTTCTGTTGGAAAGCAATTTAAATTACATCTTCGAACGTTATATTTAAATCTCGACACTTGACAGAGACCAAGCATGCAGGCAGTTGAAATTAAAATTTTTACGCAAGTTAATGGAAATGAGATCGAACGTCTGATGGGAAACAGATGGTGAAAATGGACACCGAAGCAAGCTTCGTGTAACATCGAAATAATTGAAATTTTAGCATTTTACAATTTCTAAAAAGATCAATACTGAAAATTTCGTAAATGAAATTGTTCCATTAGGTCCATCGATCTGATATTAGAATAAAAATTAGATTAGCAGTGAGTCATTGCAGCCGGGCAGCACAAAAATAATTTGTCTATTGAATAAGAAAGCCGTATTTCCATTGAGACTGGAGGATGTAACGGTGTATATTTCGAACGTATGCGAAGTCGATGCCTGGATGTTAAATACTAAAAGCCATTTTTCTCGGAAACACCTCCTGACGTAGAATCAAATAGGCCTATTTGAATTAACACGGCAAAGTAGACGTCGCTTAGATCTATCCAAAGCGTACAAAATGTATACGTCGAAATGTAGAAATTCCATTGACGACAGAGATAGAGTGCGAGCAAAAGAGGGAGAGGTTACTGTAACTAAAATTTACTTCGCTATGAGGCAACGCATCGCTGAAGAATGCCCTGGTACAGAAGGAGATCAGACAAAGAAATCGTTGCCATATCGAACGCCGGGACGTGGGTGGAAGAGAGAAAGTGAACGGTAGCAGATGGCTTTCGTGGATGTGGAAGAGTGGAAAATGTGCTGAAAATGGAGGGCGGAAAAGAGACGACCGAGAGAGAGCGAGAGGGAAGATAGAGGAGAAAAAAGAGGGAATCGTTCTTCCCGTTTCTTTAAATAAGCACCGCGTAATACTCTGGCTAAATATAATCGAAACGGCGTAGCTTGAGAGAAGGACGCCGAGCGTCGTCGGCTGCTACGACGCTTCCACGATGCTTGTGCGTCAGCTAGGCACATGTGACGAATAGGTCGTTACTTGATTAGAATAGGCGAATCCTCGAATACAACCGCTTCCCTGGTTCTAGCCATTGTCAGAATATTATAACGACCTCTATTAAACTTAGTGGAAAATGAATTTCATTTGATAATTTACGATTATAGAGTTGCGGATAAATCGTATCAGGCTGTACTATATTTAGGCATTCGCAGTATTTCGAGAACGGATAAATATTGTTCGGTGTTACGATTGCCCGGTTAACTAGGATTTCAAGCTGTAAATTTTGATATACAGAGTGTCGATGCTTTATTTCTCATCGTCCCTTTCTCTTCGTAAGTGGTTTCATAAGAAAAGTCGTATACGCGTAAAGCGAACGCGTTAAACTGTGTCTTTGTCGCAATATTCTAACAATTACGTGGAAATATAACTATACAGGATATATTAGTTGGCAAGAGTATGAATGAAAACAGCAGATTGTTGACAGTACGTATATCCATGTTTGAAGTTAGTAATGCATTCTGAACGTTTATTCGTAGGTCAGCATCGTTGTTTACTCTGCAAATATTTGGAATAACTAACGACTTTCGGATAATTGCCGATTCGTTTCTTTGTCCGATTACATGATGCAAGGTCGAAGAATTACATTATTTAAGCATACCTTAGGCTTGTTTCGTTCTGAAGTTTTTAGAGTGCTCTTGTAAGCGATTTTCACGAGTAATTATGTATACACGCCGGTATGTACTACAAGTGCCAGTAATGGCAAATATTCCGGACGTTATACTCTCCGTTTCCATAATAGGACGTTGTTAAATATTCTCTTAGATGATTCTCGCGAAGGAAATACCAGTAAAGGAGTTGCACAGAAGAAACTCTGTCACATTAGGTAGTAGGTTATCATCAAAGACGATATCACAAATCGCTACGAAACGTATCCATCGAAGAAAATCGATACCAAAAAAATACGCGAATGTCTCGTATATCTGGAAGCAAAATTAGTTGTCGAACAAACTTGAAAAATAATTTTATCCTAGTAAAGTAGCGTTATTCCAGATATTCCGAAAACATCCAAGTGTGGTTGCTGCACGCTTCCTCCAGTCGGTCGAAAGAACGACTCCCCTCGTCGATCTCACTCCTCCATTCTTCTATAGTTCCATTTCGAGACAACAATCGAAAACCGCATCGAGATCCCCTTCCCCGGTCCTCGTCTCGCTAGAACACACCGGAAGCATCGATCGGGTATCATCGAGATACAATTTCGAGCGCGCTGAGAGGAAGAGAAAGAAAGAGGGAGAGGGAGGAGTTGATTCTATACGTGGAAGCTTGATTCGCGGCCGTCTGAATATTCCCGCCGAAGTTAAACCGAAGTGGAGTGAGGCGCGAAGGAGAGAGGAAGAAAGAGAGAGAGAGGAAGGCAGGGAGGGTGGCGTGGAAGAAGCTTTTGGCTGGCAGTCAGTGGGTCAGGGCGGCGAGTCGCATTCCACGAGCTGGCCGAAGGCATCCTCTTCGGAAGAACAGAGCTTTCCTCTGCGTTTGACGCGTTCCGCGACGCGTGTGCATCCTGCTTTCGTATCTCGTTCGTGGACAAATCGAGGCGTGGACTTAACGCGACATTTTACGGTAGAAAAAGAAAGGACGGCGAGCGCGTGGAAAAGACGG
>NT_177474.1:169875-180671 GCF_000188095.3 Bombus impatiens
ACCGGAAGTCCTCCGCTTCTTCGTCGCGTCACAATCCATGATCGAAACCGTATCGTTGAAGCTTTCGAGAGTGATAGGGAACGAGGAGGCGAATAGACGATAGCGCGGTGATTTTTCGATCGCCGGGCAACCCGGTGGACACGTTGTTCACCGAAGAGTACGCCGGAAGTTCGAGTAGGCTACGAGAAAGTCGCGTAGCACTTGGAACGCGTCACGTGGCCGGACACGCATCAACACGCGAGATGGTGTGCGATTGCGCGGCCTCCGAATGTTCCACGGAGCTTGGAGAGGACGCGTCCTTGAAGAGGGCCTTGGAGGAGCTGCTGAAGTGCATGCTCAGAGTTTGGTGCACGGAGGGTCGAGCCCTTACGAGGCTCGGCGCGGACGTCCATGGTAAATTAATTATTCTATTCGACGCTTTTTAAGAGACAAAATCTCGCACAAAGATCACGTTTCTTCCGATACAGAAAGTTATCGATTCCTCCGTGAATTATTTCGTCCCACTTGCCTGTATCTAGAGGAATTCGATTTCTGTTCGCCCTTTCCCCATTGTATTCCCAGTTACATGACATTTTCCAATATTTAATATTTATTCAGCGAAAAATTGAACCGGTTGAATGGAATAACAGATAACGTTGCCAGTGGTTTTAATTAAACGGGAAGAAACATTTACAGTTTAACAAGTTCCAAATAACGTGCAAATTTTTGTTCCTTTTCGTCCATCCACTAAAAAAAAAAAAAAAAAAAAAAAAAAAGAAAAAAAATAAAACCTTTACAAGTGTTCGGGTGCGTTCGCGAGCGTCTTGTTCGAAGACGAATATCGTTAGGCTACGATCATCGACAAAAAAAAAAAAAAAAAAAAAAAAATGGAGAAAAAAGATACATTGGAAAAAGAGACATTACAAAAGGTAAATATTTTTCCATTTTACACGCAATAATTTACTCGTGTACAACGTTTTTTCAAAAATCATATTCTATTTCATCGCAATAGAGAAATTCGAGATCGATGCTCGTAAGTATGGTAAACAAAGATTCGATCTCATACAAATAGAAAAATACAAAAAAGCTTTTAACTCTGGAAAGAACGGCGAATTGGCTATCGTAGTTTGCAAAGTGAAATTTCATTAATTTCTTTATCGGCGATCGATTCTGCATTGTGCGTGATATGTGCTTGTAAATATTGAACGGCTCGCTTTCACGGACCTAGACAGGCTGAATCAAAAACCGGAGAAGTTTCCTAAGTGAATAATTAAATTGGTACCCTTCCGAATGTTTGCCAGGTCAAAAGGAAATCCTCCGTGGCGTCAAAGTTTATGTTATGAAACGTATCCCAAAGCGGTTCACTTTTCTACTCTTTGGCTTCGAAACTTGTACGTATAACGCTACTGGTTCGCCTTCCAAATTCCCTGGTGAAGCCGTTTTTGCAAAGACTTTTACGGAGAACCATAAATTTTCTTTAAAACCGGGTTTCCTTCTTTCGAAATTGTTTTCCAAAGTTTTCTAATAAATTCTCTTACCGTAAGAAAAGAACTAAACTAATCGTATCCGAATTTAAATGTGGCGTCGTTCTTTATCGTGTAATCCGAGATTAGAAATGGAGATCGTTTTCAATATTCTGTCGCACGAGATTGATATCCAACTGAAATTATTTTTCAACGATCTTTGAACATAATTTTCTTCTTCGTTCGTTAGAGCTTTTTATTTTAATGTTGTTTCAATGCGCTAGTTAACATAGCTTAAACGCGACTCACACAGCGGCACAGAGGTTTTCGATAACACGTGTAATGAAAACGTGAACAGCGATTATGCAACGACCATTAATCGCTGTTTTATCGAGTTGTTAATACGTAAATACGATTATTCCGCCTGATTAAAATTATCGAATGAACATTTTTCCACAGAACTCGTTTCACTACACTTCTCTAAAAAATTTAAGTGATCACTTCATATTCATCCGCAATATTCTTTATTCATTTGTTCGAACTTACGAAATAATTTGTTTTTATAACGATTGAATAATTCGATTAAATAATTGATCGAATACGATTCGTTTGTAAGGAGAATGTAAAAAAATATGAAAACCAATATTCTTTTCAGGCAATAAAAATTTCTATCCCTTTCGCCATCATTTTCGTAAAATTCGATCCTCGAATCTTTGGTCGAAAGAAGTCACGGTCATCACCGATAATTATTCTCTGCCTGACCCTGATGCAACGGCTCGAAAATATCCACATTGAAAATCAAGATACGATTTTCGTCTTGTAACCGATTTATCGAAGCCGCTACGACGTCGAACAAGGTGGCCATTAGTTTGCTTGTTTCGTCCAAATTCGTCCGTGGCGTGTACTGATCTAATGACAATAAAATTAAATTTCCACATCAAAGGTGATTACGGCTTACCTGTAGTTAGTTTACTGTGTACGATCTTACGAACACGACCCGCATAATTAACTATTGATAGTAGCAGCTAATTTCCTCAAGTGCATCGGAACGATGTGTTTTGAACGATGTGTGTTGTACGGAATCTTCACGTTCTTACTCTGAAAGGAGATTTACACCGATAATGGGTGTCCTTCTAGTTTCACAAAATGACATTAGAAATGACACTACGAAGATAATTTTGAAGAATTCGGTATAACGCGAGAGCTGATGAAACATCGAAAATATAGTAACGCCACGCGGGGAGTAGTACAAAGTAGCAACTACCAGGTACCGGAACAATGCCAATTCCGATATTCAGAAATTTATAGAGAAACGCGATTGTCGTCGGTACAATAAAATCGGAAGTGTGCCAAGTCGATGGCACGGCATGGTTTGGTTGTCATTAATCGAACAATACGTGCCACTGTCAATCGTGCCTTTATCGCGATCAGGGTCATGAAACTAAAGACGTGCTTGCAGAATGGCTTTATCTCTAAAAAAAAAATCGATTTTTTGGATTCTTTACGTACGCATTTTCTACGTTAGAAATTTCCAAAGAAAATTGATACATCTTTACGTAGATGGATATTTCGATTAGTTTGTAATTACGTTCGCTTCTGCTTAAAACAACATCGTTTGTACATCGTTTTCGCTAGCAGCGTCAGTTAACAAATTTGTCGATTATACACACAGATGTATATTTCTACAGAAGAAATTAATCAAAGTAGGTGTAATTTGAGGTTTCGAAAGGAAGCATAAATCTTTTCACGCCACGTCATGTATGATACTTGGCGAATATCGTCTGTGACTGTAACTGTAATACGGTAATATTGCGTCTGCTGGCGACAACCTATCATAAAAGAAATGAATTTCGCGCTGCCTCGAAGCCACCGTGGTTCCATTGAATCGCTTCAGCAATCCACCAACAAACTCACCACCAATTTCCAATTCGTACCTCTCGAATACAATAGCGCCCTTAGTAAATGGCATCCTACGAATTCGTATTTTCGCTTTAGTCGAAGCGAGCGAAAGCGAGACAAGCGAGATATTTACCTACCCCTGAGCGTGTCGTTCACGCTCCCTATTAAAATCCATAACAACGTCGGCTCTCCCCCCTGTGAGACGCAACAACCTTGGAATGCTTGTGCATGTCGCACGTGCGAGAATTTCCGCCATCAGGAAAAAGACGACAAAGCGATCTTCGCTATTTCTGACACACCAGCTGCGAAAGGGGTTGGGCGGGAGTTGCGTGTGTCATCTTTATCGCAGAAATAAAAGGAAGCCCTCCGTCTCACCGTCTCTCATCGACGGTGCAACGATGATGAGACAAAAAGGCTATAAGCTCGAGCACTATCGATTACGTTCGACGCCTGATGACGCAAGGACTTGATTATTTTTATGGCATGATGTGTTTCTTGATAATCTCGTCTCGACCTGTTTTCCTTCGACCTGGATTTCGACATTTTCGACCATGCTTCCACGCGTTTCGATCGTTTACCTGTTGTTGCGTTATCTTTCCCTCTCGCTTTCTCTTGATTTACACAGCTGTACATATACACAGGTACCTTAACTCTTTCGAACGCGAATTTTTGTACCACTTCTATTCCGCCATTCCTATCCCGCCATATTTCATTTACGAGCATTATATCGCGACAATACGAATCGTCGTTCGAAATATGCAATTAACGCTAAACGCAATCTCAACGTTAATTAATTGCACCAAAGTAAAAATAACAACGAAGCACCGCTGGTTGTTGTTTCATCGTAACACAAAGGGGAGAATTTAGTAACTGCATTTTAGAATTAAGTAGAGCAAGAAATATTAATTTCTAAAGCTCACGATGGAATGTAACGCGTGCCGGAATTACCATATTACATTTCTGTTTACGAGGAAATTCGTGTCTGCGTGTATCGTGCATTTTAAAATTAAACCGCGACGAAAAATAGGTGGAAATTATCGTGGAATTAAATCGTTTCGTTCGTAAAATTGCCTCTGTCGTTGTTAGAAGTAATATGAAAATCGAAATGTGTAAACGTTAATGAACAACATGCTAATTAAAACGAATGCGTATCGAGTTCCCTTTGCTCCACTAATTTAATTGATCGCGACTCTTCGTAAGTGTTTGTAAGCAATTACTTACATCCATGGAACATTTGATGAAGATATTGTCTGACGAAGCCGTGATGGGTACTCGATAATCGATTTCGCGTAAGACGAGCTCTTGCAGTTTAAGGGCAAGTTTAATTATTGGAGAATTCGAATGCGCTCTACGCCAAGCTAATCCAACTATTGCGAAATAATATCAACAACGATTGCTATAACACGGAAAGATAAAAGATTAGGAACTGTGAACATTTTTTGACTTCCTTTTTAGTAAGATGACCGTTCAAACGTGGCGATTCCCAAGCGAAAATTCATATTTTTCGCACTCTATCTCAATCTTCTCTGATTTAATTGTGCCGCGAACGAGCTTCTTTTAAAAGGGTTGATTCGCATTTCCAGTTAGAACAAAACAACGGTATAGCAACAGCGTGTCGCACGCGTCTCTGTTTACACGCACGCTACTTGTTAAGCGTTCGCGTAATCGTGAACTGAATTGAGATCGAACGGTAGACGAAATTAAAATAAGACAGAATCTGTGCGTCGCCCACGAGTGCAACGTCCTACAAAAATAATTGCTTGCGTCATCGTATCACCGACGTGGCGAACGTTCGAAGAGACTATAGCTTCTATCGTACTACGTATCACTAACAACTTTCATTTTCGTATTAACCAAGTCACGTGCACTTCCCTCTTGCTCCGTCACACGAACATCGAGCGACGTAAACTTCAGAAAACATTGACATTGTATCTTTACGAAAAAGAGCATCGTACAGTGCATACGAGCGTTCTACTTCTTCAAAATTCCGAGCTTTACAAAGCAATTTAATTCTTGCGTAGTAAACTTATCAAGAAAAAGACGAAACTTTGTTGCTTTTAGAACGTAACGTTCTACATTTGATACTATTAAACATTTTACGTCACGTGAATTAATTTTTATTTCGTCCCTTCAAACAAGATATCTCGTATGGCTGCTTTCAATATTTGTAACCGAATATATATCGTTTCACGTAGAAACGAAAGAAATTTCCGTTGATTTAAATAGACATCTCCTACGTTCGGTACCATTTATCCAATTCGTATCTCTGAATGGAACGGTTCGCAAACTGAATTCTACCACGACTCTTTACGATGATATGGCGTTCGTGCGACTATTCGAACGAGGCATATTAAGCGTGTGTTTTCCGATATTTATAAGCGAATATCGTTTCATACGAAAGGAAAAGAAACGGAATTTTCTTTCAGAAATGTAATATATAATGTAAGTGTTTCAGTTACGTATTTTTAACTTCGCTTCGCGTTACGTCATTTCTTGTTTTACAATTTTTAGATATAACTTTGCAAATATTAATGCCGAGAAAAAACGTACAAAACAAATACTGAACTAAAAATGCATTTATTTATGTAGCTACGACGACGTAGACCGTCCCGCTTTCATTTTATTTTTACCCAGTATTCCTTTCTATTTATGCGCCTGCTTTGGGACGTGCATAGTACTCTCCTCCCTCTCTCTCTCTCTCTCTCTCTCTCTTCAAATCTGCAAGATAAACGTCGCGAGTTGCGGAAATTTTTTATCTATGAGAACGAAAACGATAGAAACGTTTGCGATTCTATGCTCATTCGTTGCTTTTTCACAAAAGTATCCGTCGTGTTTTTGTTAGGAAAATTTTTTCAATATTCGTCGCACGCGTTCCTTGGCAAGAATACAAATCCTGTAAAATATACTATTATAATTAATGTTAATGCGAAAAATATCGTTGTGCTATTCAAAGATCGTTCATACGGAAGGCGAATCGGAATTTCTCGCAGATATAGGGAAAATGTAGCGATGCGTGTTCACAGAACAGTCACGTCAACATGTAAATTCATGAACAAATGGAATCGTGTACGCGTGTAAATTCGAATTTCATGCCACTTTTTCGCAGGAAATTGGAAACAATTAATTGGGCAGCGAGACCGACATTAATTTAATACGACTAATTAGCAATTTCAAATATACCGATGAGATTTCTCAATTATATGAAATACCTAGAAATGAGCCGCAGGATCGGTAGAAATGGAAGAGCGATTGAATAAATGAATAATCCAACGCAAACGATAACCTAAATAGATATAAGATCCTGAAATATTCTTCGATAAATAATCGCGAAATGCAAATAATAAATTAGCATGGATATTTCGAGACTCCTGTTCGTTAGAACCATAAATTCGATTTTAAGAGACGAATAACGTATAATCGCTGAATATTTTCATGAAATATATAATTAACAGTGACGCTGTTAAATCTTAAAAATACCGCGTTTATGTTCCATCAATTTTATAATTAAAGAAACGTTATTTCAGCTCTGGATATACGCGTTATCAATGTGTTTATAACGAAAAAGCTGCAGTTCGCGAAATAACCAATTGGCGAAGTAGCTATAAATAGAAATATATTTTTTCCGCTATCCGCGCTAAAAATTAATATTATCCCTGGCGCCGTAACTTTTATTCCAAATTTTAAAGAATCGACCAACATCGGAATCAGCCGTGCATAATTATCAGAGAATTCTTGGATACTTAATGAGGCTGCAGTGCCAGCAGAAAATTAAAGTTCTTTTTCAAAAAGCACGATTCATATTCAGAATCTTGCTAAAATTATCTCTCTCTCTCTTTCTCTCTTTTTTCAACCATCTAAATATAATTACTGTCTTACTCATAATTTAAAGATTAAAGGGCCTGCAAAAAGACTCGCTAAGCTAAAAATAAGCAAATGTGCGGATACGTTTACATCTTTAATGTACGTGTAGTTAGAATTTTATTTATAGAGACATTTTATATCCGCCTAATACAAGAAGCATCGTAAAGTAGAATTCTCGGGTTTCCAGGGTTAATGCGTATCGCACGATTCGAGATAATGTACAAAAGCCATCCCGTTTGATGAATACGTAACAGTACGGAATAGGAAACGATACTCGCATAGCTATGGAAACAAGGTTGAGGAATTGGAGCAACCCTTAATCCTCACTGAAATCTCCTGGTATAAATTTCCACCGCGGGGGATGATTTATTGCGTGACTGCGCGTTCCCAAAGTATCCATGAAATTGTAGTTGACAGTTCGAACGAAGTAAATCGTTGGTTATCTCGCGCGAAGCGTAATCGCAAATAAAAATATCCGGCTAAGAAAGCATCGAAAACGAGGCAGTGAGAAGAGAAGCTTATCGACGATGACAATGCTCTTTCTTCCTACGGGCCGATTCCAGGTTTCTTCGTCGCGTGCTTCCTAATTCACGACGATGTTTAAGAGGAACAAAAACGGTTCTGTAATTCTTTCTGATGCGTTTAGGATCATCGGTGATTTTCCGATTAATAAAAACTGCAACTAGAAAAAACGGCGCAATTAGAAAGAGGAATTTCCTCGTCTCCTCGATATTTATTATCGTTGCGAATTCTCGACTAAAGAGCAACCGGTCAGGTCAAACCGATCGGTCGATATCGCGTACCTCGAATGAATTAACGTTCAAGGTGGAGGAGGTTTAATAGATCGAGTGTTAGAGTAATGGAGCACTGTATTTCCACTTGTATAAACGTAAAGTGCGATGTTATGAACACGGCGGTGGTAAGATCTCGTTAGCAGTGAAGTATTTCATCCGCACGGTACGATGTCCGTCGATGAACTATCCTCCTACGCTGCTGATTCTCCCTACCAGCCGTTGGGTTTCCTGTGTCCATCGTGCCCTTCCGGCTGGACTTTTCCCGCGGGTTTTTACCTGACCTCGGAGTCATTAGGTTTACAGCTCGGGGAGGACATGTAATTCGGATTTTCCCAAAGAAGGGAATGTGCCTGCCCGTGCCATAAACGGACGGCCACTCAAATTTCCGAACAATTATTATTTATTATAAAACAGCTTAATATTACCCAACATATTTCCTTCTCGTAACCCGAGTCGCAATAAATTCTAGAGATTGCACGATTTATCATTAACAACGGCGTTATATTTCCCGTTATTGCGAAAGACGAACAGCTTCGTCATTTTGGCAGTAGTAACACTTGCAGGATAATTTATTCGGAACCGTCTGTTGTACTCTCGGATTTCCGCCCATAATCGATCACGCGCAATCGATATTGCGTGCTTCGATGCTTGATAAATAAGATGGATGATACCAAAGTAGAAACGTATCGTGTATCGCGTGGTGCAAATTCGTGATAAATACGGAACTAATCATTTCACCGAACCGTGTCGTCGATTTAAGCTAAAAATAAAATACTGTGTAATCTATGCAACCGGAATATGAAACGATAATTTGCGTGCAATTCTATGACTTTCTCTGTATTCGTATGTGCTGTTTGTTCACGGTTTCGAAGCGTGAAAGAGCAAACGGCAACTGAACTTCGAGTATCATTACTATTCGTCGGTTTTGCTGTTTGCTATACCTGTTTACATAGGAAAACGCCGGTAGATTGATAGTATTTGAACCGATGATAGCTTCTTTCAACGGTATAATAACGTTAACGTCGATCAATGAGAAAAATATTTGCCTCGGAAACACATTAATCACTTAAATTAATAGCCATGCAAGACTTATACCGGCTGCCGTTCAACTGACGGTAAAAGCCGAAAGGAGGTGAATCTGCGCGGAAAAATAGGTCGAAAACGTAGACTGACGTTTCTTTTTTTTCATGCAGAGCTTCATTTTCCAGGGTTGTAAAGTCTCGAATCACATTTCCCTCGCAGCAGTGATTAACGTAATCTCCATAGGATTTATCCGCTCGCGATTTCTACCACGCATTCCTTTCAGCCATTCCCCTGACAGGATACAAACTATCCAAAAACGTTCGAATCTGCTCAACGCCTCTATCGAATCCTTGCTCGCTAAAATAGATCCGAACCGACTGTAATACCCGGAATTCTATCCTCCTAATACGCTCAATTCCGCTCCTACCGATATTCACTATCCATCATCCGCAGGATCCATATCAATTCCTGCTCGTACTGCATTATCACGCGGCAAATCCGCTGTGATCGCGGCTCCTGAAATCTCGGATCTTGGATCGTGGGATTTCGCGCGAACGACTTCGCGTTTGCCGCTCGATGAGGCTCGAATAGGACTGCCGCAGACGCCAAATAACGAAGGCGGTGGTGATGGTTACAGAAAGCGACAAAAGGGTGGTGGTGAAACGAGAAGCCGGAGGTGAGTTCGGTTTCCGTATTCACGGCTCGAAACCCGTGGTCGTCTCAGCTATCGAGCCCGACACGCCCGCGGAGAGCTCTGGTCTGGAAGTTGGCGACATTATAATGGCGGTGAACGGGAAGAACGTGATGGACGCGACGCATTCGGAAGTCGTGAGGCTCGCGCATTCTGGCACCGACGTCCTTGAACTCGAAGTGGCGAGAACGTGCAACGTACTGGCACCGCGGGTGGCCAGACCTGGTACCAAGGAAGGAAGCGACGAGGCGCCGCTCTGCACCGGATACCTATGGAGGAAATCCGCGACCTCGACCAACACGGACAAGTGGGTGCGAAGATGGTTCGCCCTGCGCCGCGACAACTGCCTCTATTATTACAAGACTGACGCGGTTAGTACGAATACCCCCTCTTCTCTTTCCCTTCTCAATGTCCATTCTTCGTAGAATGGAAAACTGTGTCGATTAGCGCGCGCAAATCTATAGGATGTAGTTTCGAAAAAAAAACATGAAATTGTATTTTCAAATACTTAGACGCGATAAGATACGATTAATACGCAAAGATAAAATTAATATCAGCGTATTCTCTATTCTCAAATGTCGAAGCTTATTTTACAGCGTCGGTCCTAATCGTTTGGTGTACGAAGTTGGTTTTACTCGCCTGATACAACTCGCGTAATTTGACACAAAATATAGAGAATATCTAACACGATCGGGTACTTTGTATTCGGAGAAAATTGGCAGAGCAAGTAACGCTGCTGTAAAATAAACAAAGTTAGAAAGTTCAGTCATCCAAGCTATGCACAAAGGTTCCGAACTTTGCATGCTCGTCGTTAGTTTAAAGAGATGTCATCCAGCCACGCCTGGCGTCCCCTCGAAACCTATTTAACCGGCATTCCTTTCGGTTAATCGAGGCCATCGACGCGACGAGTGTTTGCACGGGATCGTTTTGTTGGAAAAATGGTACACCAGTGGACCATTTCGTTTCCCGTAGGATTCACAGCCAGTGGGGGCGGTGATGCTGATAAAGTACGACGTGGAGCAAACGCCCGAGCTGAGGTTACACAGCTTCGCGATCAAAAAACAGGGCGCACCGACGCTTCGGCTC
>NT_177474.1:181194-195932 GCF_000188095.3 Bombus impatiens
AAACAGGGCGCACCGACGCTTCGGCTCGCGGCAGACACCGAGGAAGCTGCCGCTCGATGGACGACGGTCATCAAGGAAGCGATCGAAAGAAACGACCAGGTAAATGTTACGAGTCGCTCGCCAAGTTACTCTCGACGTCTATTTCCGGATCATGCTCGAAGAGTAAACGAAGTTTACATTGTGTACGAGTACCTCACGCGAACATTCGGATCTTCTTCATCAGAATGCGATTTAATCTTTAATTGGTGCGGTAACCGACACGCGTATATAATGTATTTCCTTCTACGCGGTCTTTCGCTTGCGATGGTATATTCGGAAATAAGAGAAAATTAAATCAAAAATTTCGAAAAGAATATTTTCGTTACATTCGTCCAACAGAAAGAAAGATGGATGCTACATGTTGAACAATTAACAGCATATGCTGTATGTATGTATCTTTGGAGATACTCTTGCATCGTTATCTAGGCAAAAGAAGCTTCAAAAACTTTGCGAAACGATGGAAGTCCGCGTTCTCGTAAGTTGAAGAAAATGAGATTCGCTTTAAATTCTGCAAGTTCGGCTATACGCCTGCTGGAGTTTCTTGAATAGTTGGATTAGACGCTGCAAGTGTCTGGCAGCGCACTGGAGAATCGTACAGTTCTACTAATATGCCTTATTGCGCACCTACCTTAATAGTCTTTGCACTTGTACGAGATTTATCGTGAAACGCGAATGTACGAAGTAATTAGTTCAACTTGGAAAACGCGTCACAAAAGTAACTAAATTTTTTCGTGAGAAGTTACTCGAGGTGATAAAAGAGAAATGGAAGCCCTGAGAAGATAATAGAAAATCGCTAAAGACGGAAATTCTCCGTTTTTCCTGTATATCCTATAGATTCCCGTTGACGTTTTTACAGGTTGACACCTGGTTGGAATCGTCGCTGAGAATGCGTGAAATAGCAGCATGCGCCATTCACAGACCAGATTGCTTCGGATACCTGAGCAAGCAGCAAGAACACGCCAGAAAAACGTCGTCACCAACCGGTTGGTCCAGGCGATATTGCGTACTAAAGGACGCTGCATTGTATTTCTACGACGACGCTAATGCGGAGAAGGCGTTCGGTGTCGCCTGCCTGCATGGGTTCAGGGTGCATAGCAGCGCGCCCACTTCCGGTGGCAGGAAACACGCGTTCGAGCTGCAACCACCGGACCCCACGCAGAGAAGTTACATCTTCGCCACCGAATCAGAAATGGACAAGAAACGGTAACCTGTTTAGTCCCCTTTATCGATTCTATCATATTCTTTCGAACGATTGTTTCGTTAAATCGAAGAATTTGCTGTACGCAATTTATGCCGGCGATTATGAAAGTGGCCTGCGTCATATATTTTCGTTTCGAGATATCATTGGCGTTTGACGCATGAACTGAATTCTGTTTAACGGCGCATCAACTGACTCGATCCAATGGTTCGATCTCTGTTACTTTGCAAACATGGTTTTGGATTATTGTAACGTGAACAGGCGGCTGAAATTCTTTCCACTTTTATCCGCTTCACTTTTATAATCACCGGCACGTTTGTGGTAAATTATTTACAAGGAAACGTGCCACATCGATGTCGATGGTCTTGAATTATGGTGTCAAAGTCGCGTATTTATTAACATTTGAAAATAATTATCTAATCTCCGTCGTAATCAATGAGAATCGATTTGGAGTTAGAACGAATTTTATGTCAAAGAGGCAACTACGTTTATTTGCAGGTGGCTCGCGGCGCTCGAATATTCGATCGATCGATGGATAAAGATTGGTTGACAAAGGCCGACCTACCGTACAAAGAAGCAAAGAAGTCGAAGCAGCGAAGATCCTCTGAGATGTCCTTCGCCTCTTCCTGTTTCCGGTTCCTAACGAACATTGTCGAAAATCACAAATTCATCTATCACCGTCGCCATTATCGTCTCGATTCTCGTTCGCAAATTCATCGCGTGGATCATGTCGCAAATACTCTTCAAATTCGCGATTCTCCAGAAATTTCATTAGCGTTATTTACTATCGCTTAAAAGGCTTCGTATCTCTCTTTCTTTCTCTCTCTCTCTCGCTCGCTCCATTTTTCGAAATCATCGATGAAGATCCATCGATTTGTTTTCACTAGTTCAGTCGATTAATTAACTAGGATTAACGATAATATTCTTTGAGATCTGCCATATTTTTTGCTATTAGAGATATTACCGTCTAATTGCAAATTTTTTCAAACGTAAGCCAATGTCTAATTGCTGTTTAATCGCTAACTGTCGAACAATATCAGATTACGCGAAACTTTGTCAAGAATTCATTGTCAGGTGCCTCCTGACGATTTCAATTTTCTACAAACGTTCTGTAAGTTATCCGTTATCTTATAAATTTCAGCGATACTACTCCGAGTTTTGCCACACTCTTCTAGCTGTTTGTGCTATTTCTGATTCTCACGAATTTCGTCGATCTCGTTGTTTCCAACTGATACCGATGCTCGATTCACTTCGCCAGTTTCTTAATGTCATAAACACCATTTTGTAATAATTGCTGATTGTCAGTGGCAGTGTATTTATCGAAAGTTAACATAGCGCAATCGATACTTGAAACATTGTTTCTCAAGGTGTTACAATTAAAATAGTTAATATTACGCTAGTGGTTTTATTCGAGCTGTAAAGCATGTTTGCGTTGTACGATCCGTATACCGTTCAAAGTGATCGAAAGAATCGTCGGTTCAAACGAGTTTGATTAATCGTTAAAGTGTTCAGTAACAAAAGAATCTCGATCGAATAGATTTTTTTCGTTCCTGAAAAAGAATCGTAAATTGTTAATTAATTGAACAGTATATTTCTAGAGTCATGTTGAATGTATATAAACACGAAGTTTCTCTTTAAGTAACATATATAAGCTATAAGATACAATTAGATTTCATTTCTTTAGACATTTATATTATATTTCTGATAGATGTTTATTTAAAAGAAAAAAAGAAGCAACAACTCACTTTCAATGTCATTAACATAATTAAGATGATCTAGCGTAGTTCCTGCAACTAGTATCACGAACGACCATGAAACGAATAAAACAAATCAGTTTCGGAATCCCTTTCATTTTCCTACAATATACGACGCACAATTTTTACCGTTTGTATAATCGTTACTTTTTCAATAATATCTCACTAAGAATATATCAAAGACTTGAAAAATATCGCAAGAAAGTTAGAGAACAGTAGCTCTTATCGTGCAAAAATGGTGAATAAGGCTTGAGAAATACTGTTTCAAGTAAATAGTCCCAGTATCGAGTCAGACAAATTTTCACGCAGTGAAACTCCATTTATTCGAATCGCTAGTGGATATTCAAGTCGATTCGTTGAAATTGCTATTTGGACAAACTGCGGAAGCATAATATACGAATGAAAGGGAGCAAAAAATATTATATGAAATTTAGAGTAAACGCTTCGTTACACAGTTGTGAACAAATATTGAATGAAACATATAACAATGGATTTTGTAATACAGAATATGAAAGGTCGGTCGTATTTATTAAAAACGCTTAAAAGAATTAATTTTCCATTTCGGAATATGGTAGTGATACGGAATTTACTATCATCGATGTGTTCCGATAAATGGAGTTCTGCCGTAAGTACTCGTAATCTTCGTGATTCAGGACTCGTGCTCGTGATTTAGCAGATTTTTGTATTGTTAAAATCAGCTTTTGGATTCCGTTTTTATATATACAAACGTTGCATACTTTACCGATACACGGGAATTGAAATCACACACGATAAGCATGGAACACTTGCAGAAAAAGAACGGGACATGCAAAGGAACGAAAGAATCGTTTATTCACCGATTGTGTCTTGTATTAATTAGAACGATTCCAACCGATTTTTCTCTTACAGAATTAGAATTCGATTTTTAGCTTTTAAGAGGGTTTAAACTGTCGTCCACCGCGTTACACACGAATTTCCATTGAGAACTGCTCACGAAAGCTCGAACAACATAGAATCGAAACATCCTCGCGAGAAAATATACCCAATGTCCAGCATTGACCAGCAAACGCTTGGACGTTGTTGTAACGTTTATTAAACGCAACATACGCTACCACGACGAACGATAACGAAAGACAGCTGGAAATATGTACAGAATCAGTTTGTTCTGTCGTTCGAGCTGTACTTGTTTTATAAATTTAAGTAAGCATATTTATGTCTACAGACTCGAGCGAAAAATATCGTTTAACGCGTAAGAATTGTGAAATGTTAGCAGCATTCGTCGATCACAGTCAGATAAATAAGATGCAATTGAACGAATGAAATTTTTATTCGCAATGGATAAAACCTTCGTTCGAGCGATAATCGTTTGCTCGCGTGACTGGTCGAAAAGAGTCACTCGAATAATTGTCGGCATTGTAAGAATCATAAAGTTGCGAGAGTAATATCAAAGGCTTACTTATCCGACTGATTTTCAAACGTACCAAGAGGCCAAAAAAAAAGAAAAAAATGGCAAGGAAAAAATCAAAAGTGTGACGTCGCAAAAGTTTTCCATAAGCGAGGAAAACTTGTTGGCCGAGTGAATGCTTTCTTGCGCGTGCTTGTTGCGTGAGCATACGAACGATTCGACAACTAACATCGCACGCCCTCGTGCGTACATGGAATTGCCGCCATCGCATCGCTATTCTTACCGCTAATATTTTTATCGATATCGAGAAACCACGCGAATCGTGAACACAAACGGAGGAGCAAAGAATGATTTCTTTCGAAACAGCGAAGAGCGAAAAATAATTTCGAGCAACGAGAACGAAGAGTATTTCGAACGAAGAAACGAAGAACGATCGAGTTGATCGCGACAGAAATCGATAATAGTGGGCTCCGAGGGCTGGAGAACGGAAGAGGAACAAGGAGGAACGAAGGACAAGTCGAAGAGTCGTGATTCGAGAGTAAGGCGAGAGAAGCCAGCAAAAATTGAACGACAGACCGCTCAAAAAATGCACAGATAATAAAATAGGAGATTTAATACAATTGTAGAATGAAGTGCGTCAATTATTTACCTGTCACCCTTCGAGCTGGTTTGAAGGACGTTGGTTTTATCGCTGTTTAGATGATGCAGTGTTTTTTTCATGGTAGGAGAATCCTCTTACCGCCGAGAAAGCCGGACAGCGGTCGCTTTGCTTGACCAGTGGACAATCTTTCGTTGGTGTATGGCCAAATAATTTCCAGAAACATTCGCTACCGTACCACGTTTGTTGTTTCACTTTTGGATTCACGTTTCAATTACGTTCGTACTTGACAATGAGTTGGTAAGTTATTGGTGTAGAATTTTTACGTTTTTTCTGGTCTACTGAAAGAATGGTTGACTTTAGGTATATTCCGTCGGTAGAGGTGTACTGTTTGGGTTGTTAGTAGATGTATGTGTCTATAATTGATCGGAGTATGAATAAATATGACGACAATTACGATGTCTTCGTCGTTGACGAAGTAATTGTAGAGTATATTCCGTACGTGATTTGATTAAATGTTGAATGATATTAGAGAATGAGTCATGTAATTGGAACTGGTTGTGAAAGAAGAAGAAGAAGAAACAAGGCTTAGAACTTTCGATTTATTAAACTTGACGGATTTTTTTTAGCGGATGGAAGCTTCGGGATTTTGTTACTTTGGCGTATTCGAACAGTGAGTAATTTTACAAAGTTGCTTGATCCGTATAGTACGAATATATCCAAATATATGATTCACTCTGTATATTGGAGAACTCTGTGCAAAGTAAAAAGAAAAAGCGCACAAATTCAAATTTGTCAATTTATCGAAGAAACATACGATATCGGTTAAGGTCTAGAAAATTCGCAAATACGTGAAAAAAAAAATAAAGATATTAGCGATTACGTGATAATATATCTTGCGTAAAAGATAGCATTTCTTCGTTTCTATCAAAATCAAATCACAACATTTTTTGATTCTAAGTTAACTGATTCGTTTGTTGACATTTTTTAAGCTTTAAGAATAAGAATTTTTATAAAGCGTGTGACGAAAGAAAAGATTGCGTAATATTATTGTAATAAAGTAGAATCAGTGTGATTGTAAAAGTACAAAGGGTCAAATGTAACCGTGTCCGTCTTTCTAGTGCCAAAACTAAAATTAATTAATTGAACCAACCGAGATTGTAATAAATGTCGTTGAGAGAAAATTATATATACGCATTTCTTCATTACATTTATAATACAATAGCGTTTAATAATAACGCCACGTTTCTATCTCTATATTTATTAACAATTCCAATTAGACATTTTTCAAAATTCTCATTATAAAAAAGATCAGAATCTAAAGGAATATTTTTAACATCTTTTTTGCATACTTTCTCTGATAAATTAAATTACTTTTATCCTTAAATAAAAATAAAACAGTTTCCACTCAAATGTCAAAGATACTTCGGCATTAGGTTTTCAGATAAAATAAATACGTAAATACTTCGTAGAAATAAAATCAATCATACGCATATTATCCGATAAATTGCTTTCAGACGCCATGTCGTGGCGAGATTCGAAAGCTGTAAGAACTTTCTACCTGGACGGTCGCTAAGATTGGTCAATTGATGTTACGAAAACGCAAAGTAGATTTCCTTTAAGCAAAATGTTTAAAACACGCGCTCCTTCTCGTCGATAATGTTTTATCTATTAACGTTCTGTCTTCGTGTATTTCAAAATAGCTTTGTACAAACATACCCGTATCTTTTTCTTTCACGATATTATGTTTGATAAAGATGCTATATAAAAATAATAATCACGAAAGTAACATGTATTTCTATAATTTTTATGCAGTCATTAACGAAGAGAAAATTAATCTTTGTTTCAATGGAAAAAGGTGCTCGGCAAGTGGCAAAGAAATTTTTCAAACAGTGAAATATTTAAAAACCGATAATCGACGGCGGAATTTTTTTTAATACAAAGTAGTACGTGTAGTATCAGCTTTATTTTCCTGTTCACTCGCTAACTATCTGTCGGTAGATATAAATCACCTGTACAAATACCTCGATTATATCTTAATTGATTAACACAGTCTGGCTGGAATATTCACCCATTATGTATGACATATTTTTCCTTTTAATTTAAATGACTTGTCCTATTTTCTATAAAATGCGTTTCTAAATGAACGTGTCATCGTATATTACACATACTATAAGACCCTATCGTTCACCTTTCTATCAATTTTATCGGTAGTACAAACGAAGGAATGATAGCTTAAATTGGAAACGGAACAAAAAGTATATTTTCCCTCGAATATAGAATACAACAAAAAGCTCTACCAGTAAAATAACAAATAAACGTTAAAGAGGTATAGGATAAATTTAATTCTAATTCAATGCGATTCTGCAATGTCAATGGTAATTTTTCTCAGCTATGTTCCCATGGTTTCGAATTGATAATAATTACGTAGCCGCTATTTCCAAGTATTCGTGAAACTAACTCCCAATATCGAGACGTATAATTTCGCAATAGAATTCGAAAGGCTTCAAAGATTATTAGTTGGTTTTCGAACTCCAAGCGTAATCCTATACCGATACGTTACGCTATACCCATGATATTACCTATTAATTCCTATAAATGGTAATTATTGTTAAATTATTGACGTTCACGCCGTATAATTTACATTAATTTTAGATTTGAGACTTTCGCCGCGTTTATCGCTTTAGAACGAGGGAATGCCTAATAATGTCTATGCCACGACTATCAAAGGGTAATTGCAATGTGCTAGCCTTCTACGCAGATAAGTAACCGCCGGAAAAGTCCTAAGGATACCGAGGCACTATACGCGCTATAATTTTTATACAACTTTTTAAGCGACCAGTGATACAAAGAGCATCGCCACATGGAGAATAGAATGTTAATTTGATGCATGTGCAATTGAAAACGAAGTATTCGAGTTGTTTGTCAATGATTTTGTACGCTGTTTGCTCTTTTTGGTAAATCATCGTTTGACCGTTAAGACTACGTTGACTTTAGAACTTTACGTTGAAGAATTTACACATATTTCCGCGTCTCGCACTTTCTATTCCTCGTTTTATTTTCTAAATCTTACGTTCCCTGCCTCGTATCTAATACCTGCAATTCGATACTGATATCTCACACCCAATATTCCCTACCCCTTATCATTGCTCCATTCCTCGCAATCAGCATCCTTTATCCTGTGTCTCGCATCTCGTCATCCACGTCCTAGTTCAATAATCCCACGCTCTAAACTAATGAAATAAAATGGTTCAAAGGTATCTGTATGACATTATAGACTTAAAAGAATTTCTAAAAATTATTCGCAATGTTTGCAACACGGTGATCCAAATCGATATATAGGTCGTACAAAGGATCGGTAGATAAGGTAAGTTTACAGGTAAGTTAAGAACAAGAACAAATAAAGTTCTCGGGAAAAATTTTAGGCTTCGGGTCAGGAAAATATAACCGGCAAATAGGTGACGCAGGAAAATCCTGCGTGAAACAGTTCCCCTGTTACGACACATTCTCGAGAAATGTTTAGCACGAATTTCTCGGCAACCGGCGGGAATTTTTCGTTCAAAATCAGGGATTTGTATGGGGAGAATGTAACGTGTAAGGTGGTGGCATGCGAGATCCTTTGGTGAAACGGCTCTTCCGATACGACGTTGTTTCGATAAATTTATCGGCATATAGACTGGATGTAAAACGAATTTGAGTTTGCCGAGGGCCCGGTACACGGTTTATCCGCGGTTGAACCGGTGGTATCCGTTTGATAGCAGATAGCAGGCCGAACGACGCTGGTATGTTCTCATTACGCGTCGTGTAGGTATGCGGCGACCAGTTCGTGTTCTCCATGCTTCGAGATCCGTGCGCGGTGCGAGACCACGTTTCCTCTCCTTCTGCTGACGCGCGGTCTTTCTTCATCGTCTCCTTCTTGCCCTCTTTATCCTTTTCTACGGTGCTCCTTGGATCAGGATTCAGGCTTCGTTCACACTGACCACGTGGTTGGTCGGGTATGAGTTACAGATTCGATCTTCCAGCGTTACATTTTTCCCTATCCTTGATCCACGCTTTCGTTTTTCACGAAACTCGAGATATTCCTAGTAGCTTATGCTCCCGGTGGAACCATTTTTCTGTCATTCGTTCGAGCATTCGTTCGTCCCCGACCAGTGTGGAAATCTCATTCGATTTCTTTCTTCTGTTCGTCCCTTCCCGCCCCTCCCCCTTCTCTCGACGAGTTTGTTCCTTTTGCATAAGTTATTCGCCGGTTTTCTTCGTCTCATTTGAAGCTTCTTCGGAACGATAAAGAGAAGACGGGAGCGAAAAGCAACCGTGACGTCCGAATTTTTGGAAAGATGCGACTACGGAGGTCCTCGACCCTGGCATTTCTGCCGGCTTATTTTTAATTCGTTCCCGGTCGAGTTTGTCCTTTTGAGATTCCTTTAACAGGCACGTATTTATCTTAAAGTTTCGCGAGAAGTCTCTCGCTCCTCTTTTTAATCTGCCCGCTTCCTTTTAGTTTTGCGAGGCCATCCGTTTCTTCCTCCGGTTCCCGTGTCGCGTTCTTTTCTTTTCTCTCGGGTTCCATTGAGAGAAACTGCGGATCCGCAGAACGCTTATAGCGTTATTTTACCATTCTATGACCGCCCCAGAATTCTCCTCTTCCTCTTGGTTACACCGTTTTAGATCTCCTATTTTCCTTTACCTTGTTCGTTTCAGCGTTCTCTCGATTGATATACGTTATAGTGGCATTTGCGATCTTTTCGTTCGGTGAATTATCGCTGTTACGTTATATCGTTCTTTCGAATTTTGCATCGTTAGGTACCTTCTTAAGAAGAACAACGATTATTATTACTACACTGTTTGCTTCCCATTTTATACATTGAATCTTAATTATCCCTATCCGTTGCTTTTCAGTATTTTTCTTCCTATTTTATAACCCGAAACGAATATACACCCGGCAACAACACACGCCTTAATCATGGTCAAAGGAATATTAATTTCCACTCTGCTGGGTATACACTTCACCACGGTTTTTCGTTTCCCTTGAAGTTTATTTGGACTAAAATATAAGTACGTTCGCAAACCGATCATTACTATACTGCTTAAATTTTACGATATTACTTCCTTAATTACGTCGCCGTCATCTTTTTGTTGCCTACAGTGCGTCTTTAATCTTCATCTCGTTCCCCAATCTTCGTCATCTTCTTGAACGCTCCTCGAATGGAAATACCAAGGCAAAAAGTATGCATATACTTTAGGGAGACTTCGTTTGGCAGGGATGCGTTTTTACTCTTTGTACAGTTTCTTCCTGCTCCGTTTCTCTATCCTTCTTCTCCTGGCAATTCCTTCTTACCTGTCGTGTTTTTCTATCATTTCTGCGCGATACGACTAAAGCTTCGTTCATAATATATTTCTCGCAATATCGGATATTAACTCTCTCGACGAAAGAAGAAGCATCAGCGACGCAAAACCATTTTCCATCATTTTTTTTAATTAAACTCGCTGCTGTCCGATTATTCGCAAGAACGTAATAAGCCGTTTATTCCGTACCACGTACCATGGCGCATCGATCACAGACACCGTAATTAAAGCTGTCTACGAGTAACATAACTCTATCTGATCGCGCATCAAAACTCCATACATTAACGATAACACCGTACCTGCAGTTTCATACATAATGACTCGCGATTATCGTTTCACGCTCGTATTTCCATTTATTCATCGAGCGGATGCAATTTCTACGCAACTGGGGCGGAAATAGGGGCAGTTACTCGACTAGAATCGATTCGCATCTGAAAATTTGCGAACAAGCACGCGTTACGCATGGGGCGCGTGCACATCGAGCGCGCTAGTCGCAAATGAAGCGGTACCGTAAGCAGACGCTCGCCGGCAACACACGCACCGCGTGCAATGTGAACGCCCTCGCCTGTAACCACCGACTTTTGTTCGCGTTCGATGCATCAAAATTCGACGCATGGTATTCCGTGTTTTAAGGTAGATCCACACGCGACATCGTTACCTCCCTCCGAATGCGATACCGTGCAAAAGTGTTTAAGCTTCGTTTCGATATCGGCACTGTACCGAATGCGACCGAACGATGCGAACAAGTGGATACAGGGCGATTCTTTATGGAAAAATAAGAGGAAGAATAACGTTCGTATAATGTTTCATTTTTGAGAAAATCGAGTTTGAAAATCTGTTTTCAAGCATACTCGAACGCGTATAATTCTGGACTGGACGCCAGCAAAAATAAACGGCAGAACGTTGTTCTACGTGCGAGAAAAAGTCGGAAATGTGGAATAAAATTTGTTCGGAGAACGCTTTGTCTCCGAGGAAAATAAACTTGAAAATTCGTCACACACTCGTACCAGGCTGATCTTTGACTTTAATGGAAAAACTTTTCTCTCCAGCATCTTTCGCCGGTATTCGCCATTTACGAGAAAAACGCTGGGTACCAGAGATCACTGAACACCCTGTATACGTATTTTTTAACACCACTCGATGAACAGAGATACAGAAGTTACATTTAGTTTTCAGATCGTCAACGTTTCTTAGGAATACAATTTTGTTAATTATTCGCAGATGTAGCACTTTCTAACTTTTATCGACGCTATAAGACCTCCAAATTGAAACGAATCTTTTCTAGAGTTACTGAACGAGATCCGTAACAGGTAACGGTTTAATAAACCGTGAACAAAGGAAATCCGTCCATAACTTCGACGAAAGCTTCGACAGGACCGATTCGACGCGGATTTCCTCTCCATGTTTCCCTTAAATTCTTCAATTAGATCAAATTCGATGAGATCTTGGTGGAAATTCAGCCAACAGAGTTGGACTGCTCGTCGTTTCTCTTCCTCTTGGAAGCAAGGAGTCGCTCGCCCAGTCTTCTTCCAACTTCCAGCACGGTGGTGATCTTGATAACTTCCCGGCGTGGATGTGATGGTGGTGGTGGCGATGGTAGTTGGTGGTGGTGGTGAGATAGCGTCGGTGGTAGTGGCTGCATGTGGTCGGGGGCGGAAAGAGGAGAGGGAACTAGTTCAGTGAACAAAACGACGGGAGAGGCAGTTGCACGCTGTAGCAACGCCTCGCGTGCTGTCGTCTTGCCTAAAAGCTTGTACGGATCGAGTCCTCTGACCCCCCGAAACCTACCATTCGCGTTTTAATCGGTGCGTGGCTTTCTCGCACTGTCCGATGACTTACGATGTGCGAAGCAGAGCCAAAAATTCTTCTCGTACGATTTTAACGAGAATTTGGTGCAACTTCGTCTCGTCTTTTACACCGCGTTCTATGATTTTGCACGCGGTAACAGCTTACCGAATTGTTTCGTTCCTCGGGAAGAGAGTATCGAGGTTTAGACTATTGGCTTAAAAATTATTATAAAACTCTTCCAACTGTTATACTTCGGTCTAGAATCGAGGAGACAGGGATTTAGCGCGTAAAGTACAAACGAATATATCGGCACTGAAACCATTGAGCTGTTAAACGTTTAAATGCAAATTTAAATTCTAATACGAAACTGTTCTGTAACTTTATCGTTAGCGTCGATCCTCGTTCTCACACGTGAGATCACGTACAACGTTGTATTTTGCATCTGAGTACCGCGAGCCACTCCGATATTTAAATGTAAAATACCTGTCGTCGGAGACCCATTTTTTTCTCACGTAAAGGAACCATGTTGACCTTCTCCCTAGCATCTGAGCCTTTTAGGGAAAAGGCTCGTCACCGCATACCGTTACCGTAGCCTCCTCCAGTAATTCGTCAATGTTTCGTCACCGAACCCTTTAGCGTTTTGCATTTACAACTCATTACTCTTCGCGTAAATCGTTTAAATTCGTAAGAAATCTAATAACAACGATCTTTGACGTATTTTTAGAAAGAATATATCGATAGATCATTTTTTGAATAAATTTCATCGACTTAAATTATTCGAACGATTCTTTTAGCAAGAAACTGGTCTTCTAAAGATTACTGTAAAAAGATCAGAGACAATTTACGCCGTTAATTACCATATATCCTACCATGCTCGCTTAATCAGATTTTAATTCGATCTCGGGCTACCTCGCGAGTACAAAAGCAATGGAATATGCGAAGAAAAAACTTGTCAAAAGCGTCCATGGAGGTTCTTTGTCGGTACATTGAGCGATATAGAAGGCCAGTAAAAAGATCGACTACATTATCTCTCCGAGATGCTGCATAAAAACGTTCCTCCGCAGCTGATTCGTCCACATTGGCAGGTACCTGCAGCGTTTACACGACGCTACACCCGACAGCGTGTCGCCGGCTCGTGAATACAAATGCACTTGCAGGTAGACGTTGACCTGCGCACAATAGCGCACGAAAGACGGAAAAATTCATAGCCGTTTACGGTGAAAAGTAGCCACGATCGATGATCGACGACAGCTTCTGCCTCGATCGTCTTTTTCGACGAGCTTGGATCCGATGCTCGATGCTTATTCGTTACGCGCGAGGTTAAGCTCCCAAACGTCGAGTTTGATTCTCCCGAACTACCGCATCAACGATTCCTTTTTACTTAGAAGGTTTATCTCTGTCTAAAGAAATACGAGCAAATTTTTTCTGCATCGATTTTTATTATTGGAAATTCTTTCGTATTTAATAAAAAGCGAATTCGAACGAGTCGTTCCTTCTATTCCGACTGGAAAGAACATCGATCGAACGATAGTAGTGGCGATGAGAAATCGGTTTTTATGGACGACAGTACGTTTTCTCGTGACGCGGAACAGAAATTCACGGGACATTAAAATAGTCGATGAACGTCGATGGATCATCAATGGGAGGTTTGTTCCGGCGTTGCTGCGGAGAAAACGATCTGAGAAGGCCGATATTCGAGAAATTCGTCTTAATATTCGTGCCAGGAGGTCGTCTCGATCGCCGATCTATCGATCGACCGTTCGAACCTCGTCTATCAGCCACCGGCGAATGCTCGCGTTCGCCAGCCGATTTCGTGACCGATTTTTACCAAAGAGTAGAAAGCAAGGTGAATAGGGAACCCCAATAATAGCCAGAATACGAACCGTATCGAGTTGACCGCTGCATAAATAACGCTGAAACCGTGTCCGATTGGAAATTCTCCTTGCGTAACGAGTAAAATGAATATTTTAACCGGATAATCTTGGACATTACGGACATTTAGCGAGATTGCAGTAGCTGCGTCGCTATACGATGAATATATCGATCAGTACCTCTGCTTTTTCGCTAGAAACGTCTTATTTTAAGCGATATACCGCTTCGTTTCTCTTTCCAGATTATTACGTCGAAACGTACAGAAAGTAAAACGTAGCAGCTACGTCGGCAGTGCTGCATACGTAAACAATGGAATAGACGCGACACGTGCATCGGTAGCAGCGAACGCGTAAACTATATTCCACCTCCCGTTGCCGTAAAAATCGTCTCTGGCGGAAGGACACAGCCAGGAAGCGTTCGGTTGCGAAGCGACTGGACTCGGAAGGAATCCGGAGCAGTTGCTCGTGGCCACCGCGAGGAGACGAAGGTAAGCCAAACCGAAACGGAGAAACGGGTCTCGACTCGGTCCGACGAACGCGCGAATCTCCGCAGTTTTTCGCAATTCCAATAGCTGGATTGCTGCGAGTTCGACGTTGCTCCGCGAGGAAGCGTGGCGTGGCGATCGTGGCGCGAGCAAATCCCTCTGGATCGCACGGACGAACAATTACGCCGGTTGTTCTAGGCAAGTGGAGCGAAATCCACGATCCATGAACTAGAACCAGCCTCGTTCTTCCGAGACACTCGATTGGATCGGTTCGC
>NT_177474.1:196783-199447 GCF_000188095.3 Bombus impatiens
GCTGCCAGCAGAAAAGAGACGGAAAGAAAGAAAAAGAACCGCGTGCTCTGCCCACGAGGGAGAGGGATGGACTGGATGTCGACTGGCCCGGGAAGAAGAAGCAAGAGAAGAGAAGAAGTAAGGAGAAAGATCGAGGCTCGATCTCTCTGAGTGCCTCTGGCCGCTGGTCTCTCCCCTTCCCGCCCACCATCGACCGATCTCCTTCTTCAGTGCCGGCGCCGTACGAGTTTCCTACAGGTGGACTTACAACCTGCCCCACGATTTTTTACCTTCCGTTACCCGTTCGCCCGAACTTCGCGTTTCGAACGTGACGCGATCTACCTTCATCTTTGTTTCTAGTAAATAATGCTTCGACCGGCTGTTACCTCCTTCTGGAATTCGACTTTCCTCTTATGTACAGGTGCTTGAGATCTAAGACGAACAAGGAGTCTTCGAGTTGCTGCACGGTCCATTGACTTTCGGAAGGATCGATCAGGTATGTAAATGCACGTAAATGAACGGGTTCTTTTGGCAAATTGGTAATAGTCCGGTGGCGAAGATGCGACGCGTTTGCGCGCTGCATTTCGAAGGAGGATTCGAGATGGATGTTTATACCGGCTCTGTAGATAGAGAATATAAGATTCGAAGGAGATGGATATGTTTATCGATCAGGGGGGCACCGAACCTTGGTATTACGCACCTGTTCCTCATACCATGTCTCTACCTAAACCTCCTGCGTTCAACCTGCGCGGCACCGCGTCGTAGGCACTGGTAGATAGGATACCCGTGGATCTCCCTCCCTCGTTCCTGGTCCCCTTTGCTCTGCGTCTCCGTTAGCGATGGCTTTGACGCGGAATGGAGTTTTTCAGTTGGAGCAAACGTTGCTGGAACGTCGATCGTACCCATGCGGGGTAGAAAATAAGGGTAGAAAGGCTTGATCTTGCAACGACCGGAGAAATGTTTGCGTCGACGTCGAGGTTGACTGATCGAAGAACGAGTGAATGAATTTGTAATAGAAAAGTATATTGAAATAATTAATGGTATAAGTACAAGTATAACGCGTAAGTTTACGCCGATTCAGATCCTTACTCTCTTAGTGTTACTAGACAATGGAACGATAGGTACGTTCGTATATTTATAGCAAAAGGACATTACCAAAATAAGTCGAGCATGTAGCTTTGGCTAGAGGCTACAGGGAACGTAAATAGAAATCTGTTTATTAATTCTCTCGTTCCTAGACCTTACCTAACCCAAACATAACGTAGTAGTAGCAAGTAAGTACGGTAGTAGTAATAGTAGTTCCAGGTCATGGATACATGTAAATAAATAAAGCTGTATAGTTCGATAGTTTGGAACATCGTATCGGTACGTATAGCTATGTATGAACGATCGTCCGTGGGATTTCCAGCGCTGCAAGAAGAATTATTTCATAGGGTGTCCTCGGACGATCAATAATATCGTCGATGTTTCAAGGGTCTGGACGGAGGTGCGGCTTATCGATAAATATTCGCAATATCGTATCGACGATATATACCGACCCTTCTAGTCGAGAATCTTGAAATACTGACGGTATATATCGGTATAGTTTAAGGGAAGCCTCAAATCGTTTATCAAACGGAGACGTGCCTCCTCAATCCGTCGAACGTCTATGGAGCAACTGAACGAGTAACACGGAAGAACGTTCGCATGAAAAATTACCTTTAAATACGTTTCTTCTATCGTTGAATAGCCAGCAATCTAATCTCAAAGTCATTTCATGAATTTTGCATCGCGCTTCAAATAGATATTATCTATCTCGCATTATAGTTTCGAAATAGCGCAAACCTTACGGACGGTTACATATTCGACAATTTAGTCAATCGTTATCTTCGATGTTCCCTTTGGTTATCTGATTTTATCGTAACGCATTAACGATGTCTCGTTGCAGCGAGCCGTAAGCGTTAATACGACCACTGTTGTCTCGTTTCTTCGATCTCCCGTTAAACTTCTACGTCTCTCCGACTCTTATTTGCATGTATAATTTAAATTTTCATGCAAATTAAATTCGATCCGTACATAGACTATGCAAATAGATTCTCGCGTGTCCATGCACGTTGCAGTAAAATTACTCCCGTATTTCGGCCGCCGCGTTTCCTTCTCGTTTGAATTAATCCGATCGTTAACGTCACCCCGAACACGCTACGATCGCCGAAACTTTCTGACTTCCGTATCGAATTAAAATTACGCTCAATTCCACGATACGATTAACCTGTTCGACCCATTATCGTGTACGTACAGGTGGACAAAAATTTTCTTCGAATAAAGAAAGTTCTCCGCGTTCGTTCCCTACGCGGCAGCTGGGCAATTGTTCGAGCAGGATGCTGAACGCGGAAGGGTCTCGGTCCCATTGCTAGGGCCTGCTCCAGGTTCTGCTGCGTCTCGGTTGGACTCCCATTGGCCGGTTCCATCGGACTCTGTCGCACCGTCGTCGGCCAGAAGCGAGGCAGTCGGAGCACAGCATCCAGCAGCAGCGCTACTAGCGGCAGCCGAACGGAAAGACTCCCAGGCAAGTCGTGGTCTGTTACCTGTGTGTCCGCGTGCGTGTGGACCATGCGTGTGCCTCGGCTGCGTGGGTGTGCGCCGAGGTAGCCTACCTGGCGGCGTCCAACACGCAGTAAACCGCGCGCTCCTTCGTGTCTACGATCG
>NT_177474.1:200353-203021 GCF_000188095.3 Bombus impatiens
ATCGAGAAACGTAGGTACGGTGCTACGTCCGCCACGATTACGCGCTTTTCTTCCTTTTCCTTACGTTCCTTTTTTTTCCTCTCTCTCTCTCTCTTTCTCTCTCTTTCTCTCTCTCTTTGTCCATCTATCCATCTCCCTCTCCGATCGCGACTTCGCGGTGATCCAAGCTTCCGGAAGAGGAGAAGCGATCCACGATCGAGCGGTATCGAGGAGGTTGGAGGAGGTGCGCGGCGAGTGTGCGAGTTTCGTGGCCGAAATCGTGTGCCCCTACCAACTTGATTGTACGATTCACAGTGTGTCGCTAGTGCGGATCCGTGTATGTGTGCTTACGTGGGTGCTCGCGGATGGTTTCACGATAAAGCAGCCGAGGAACGAACAGCAGAATCGTTGGTGGCAGCGACTCGATGTAGCCGATCCTGGTATCGCGACGAATGCTCCCGCCAGCGATCGCTGCACAGGATCACACGTCTCGGGCGGAGATGCGACGGTGGACCGATATCGGCGGAGAGTAAACGCGAGATCGAGAAGCGTTCTCGACGGCCGACGTTTCCCTGGTGAGCTCCTTTCTAGGATCGTACAGGCGTCGAACATTTAGATCGATACGGAGGTAAAGAGGGAACAAGGTGGTCGGCGCTCGTTGCATTCTTCTGGGCATTGGCGATTCCAACATGGCCGCTAGGACTAGCCGTGACCGCTGGGTCCGCGGAAGCCATGTTGGCAGGTGTGCTCGGCTCGAGATAACCAGTTCACGTTCGTGGAACGCACGCGGCTGGCAAAACGGGAGCGGGTTCCACGCATTATCGCACAATTGTCTGGGAAACGCGATACGCGATAAAGTCGTGTACTTTTGATTCATTAGACGAGCAATTAGTCGTGGCTTTAGGTCGAAACCGCGCTTCGTTTCACGCTGTTAAATAGCGTTGTTCGTTGAATTTATCGCGAACGAGACCCGCGTTGCTCGGGGGATTCCGCTTTTCTTATCGCTCGATCGCTTTATTCGCGTAGAATCGTGAGTAAGGTCCGATGGAAGAACGCGTTTCGAACGGAGATGTTTAAATTTTAGAGTTTAGTTCGTAGGACGATAGTAAGAGAATTTCTTCGCCGTACGGAACGTATCGTATAAAGGATCTTGTTAATTAACGATCGATTACGATAATGGAGCAAAATATCACGAGGAAACGATATCTCTCGGATTGTGAATTCAATTCGTATCGATGTTTAATGGAAGTCACAGACGAATAGCAAGATGGCGGATATGTTTAACGTGGTTTACACTTAACCTTGTCACGTGGATTCCTCGGCTTAATTTCAAAAGATCGATTATCCATGATGATTTTCGCACAAGTCGCTAATGTATTCGGCGTTCGTAGATTCGTTCTCGTCGATCCGCTCTTCCTTCTTTTTTCTTTTTTTTATCGCGCGATAAACTACAAATCATAGGAAGTTCGGAGAAACAAACGTTACGAACGCAGCCAAAGTCCTTGAATCGCATTTCCATGGCATTTCGTAATCGGAGTATACGTTACCATTTTGCAACGGTGTGAAAGTCGCTTTACAACTTCTTGCTTCCAAGTAGTAGTATTGTTTATCTAGAATTTTTTTCTTTTCTCAGAAGTCTAAATCATTTGTTTCGGGGTAAATGCCGTACATGGTAAAAGTTTTATCTTATCGCGAAGGTAGAGCGGAAGCGAAAATATATGGTTTTATCGGTTGTCGTGAAAGGTAGCGTTACATATATTCCCCGATTTTATTATTTTAATTCGGTTCGGCTTTTCCAACGAATAAAAATAAATAATAGCTGAGAAGTGTCGTCTTTGGGAACAAGTATCCAGTAATTTAATACCAATGGAACGTTTACGCGTCGATCGCCGATTAAATCTTCCCTCTAAACGAAAGTTATTCGAACAAACGTATCGTTTCTCGCTTGCATCTATCCAGTCTGTCGATTTATAACAACACCGTCGCGCTACGAAAAATATATGCGTCGTAACGATTTACATCGGAAAGAATATTTTACCCAAAACTCGAACAATAACTTTAACGTAAGAAAAATCACGCGATGAAGAACTTATCCGAACGGTGGAACTCGCATTTGTAAATTACGTTTTCTATTTCCACTATTTCCACACATCCTACATTTCCAGTCGTCGGGTATCTTTTTCACTTGGAGCTGAAATTCAGCCCAATTCGCGTGTAAATTCCCCTTGTACCCTCCGAGGAAACCTATACGATACGATATCTTTTGTACGATTACCGACAACGAGAGGGGCATCGATCAGCAGCGAGGTTGATTGAAATTGCAGGTGTCATCGGTATGCCGACGGACATCGTGGCGTCGTCGGCCTCGGCCTCGGCTACGGTCTCGGAGGAGACGAGCAGAGGTCGGGACCTGGGCCTTGGGCCGTCACCAAGGACGGCACCGACTTCAGCGGGCGCATCGTCCTCAGGATCAGCGGCACAGTCGACTTCCAGGGGCTTCGACCCGTCTAGCGCCCTGGCTGCCTATCATCACCATCGACACGGCTTGGTAGCCGGCTTGGGTCACCATCATCACCGCGAATCGTCCGCGTTCGTGCCCGTGGTGCCCTCGAGGCTGCACTTGGCGCCCTATCCGGCCGACCTGCACCCTCACTTAACCGGGCCACCACCTTCCTCGTCGAACGCGTCG
>NT_177474.1:203618-204537 GCF_000188095.3 Bombus impatiens
ACGAGGTCGGCGCGGAGTCGTCCGTCGCGAGAAAATCCTCGTCCAGTTACGAGATTATGGCTATGATGGCGGACAAGAGGAAGGAATTAGCCGCGAGGGCTCTTCTGCTTCCTCCGCCGCCTCTTCTCGAACCACCGCCCGGTTACCCGGTATTCGCAGGTCCCTTCCCGGGTGGTTCGGCGGCTCTCTATCCGCCTGGTGGACCCTTGGCGCATCAACATTTGGATAGGAGGCTCCTAAGGGCACCGGGAAGGGCGTCCAGGCCTAAGAAACAGTTTATCTGTAAATTCTGTAATCGACAGTTTACAAAGTCGTACAATTTGTTGATTCACGAACGGACGCACACGGACGAGCGGCCGTACTCCTGCGATATCTGCGGCAAAGCGTTCAGGAGGCAGGATCACCTTCGAGATCATAGGTAATTTCGTTTTTTATTATCAAATCTGTGAAATTGTGCGAGAGCGAGAATTCGATTCGACGTCACGAGCCAGGCTACGCTGGGAACCGCAACGCCTCTGCTATCTCGCTGTTGCACGAATGCGTCGTTATCAGACCAAACTAAACCCGGCCCTATGTACATTGCAGGTATATTCACAGCAAGGAGAAGCCGTTCAAGTGCGGCGAGTGCGGCAAAGGTTTCTGCCAAAGCCGTACCCTAGCCGTGCACAAAATCCTTCACATGGAAGAATCTCCTCACAAATGCCCGGTCTGCGCTCGAAGCTTCAACCAACGCAGCAACCTGAAAACCCACCTCCTCACTCACACGGATCACAAACCTTACGAGTGTACCTCGTGCGGCAAGGTGTTTCGCAGAAACTGCGACCTGAGGAGGCACGCGTTGACGCACGCGGTAGGCGACGTGCCTCCCGAAGCGTTGGAGGAGGCTCTCAGGGACGACGACAGCCCGGAAGAGGACTGC
>NT_177474.1:205570-210473 GCF_000188095.3 Bombus impatiens
CCCACCGCCATTGATTCTGACCTCGTACAGACGAAGAATCGGATCCCCCGGACCGTCGAGGGTGCTGCTGGAGTTGCAGGAACGCGAGAGGGAACGAGAACGAGAGATGGAACAGAGTAGAGAAAGAGAACGCGACAGAGAACGAGAGGAAGAGGTGTCACGACCACCCAGGGCACCCACCCCTCAGCCGCCACCTCCACCCAGACCCGCCCCAGCCAGGCAGGGGTTCACTATAGCGGATATAATGCGTCGGTAGAAGGGACAATGTCGCAACGGAGAATACCAAATGATCGTCTGCTGTGAAATTGGATTTCGAAGAAGGGGACTAATCGGTGCAAACGAATGGAATCGTCGTGGACGTCGTTCGGATATGATCCGAGTGATGGAGTATTTCGTAAGCGATACGTTTGTATCTGGATGGTAGAGAGTACGACGGAAGAGGATGTTGCGTGTTAGGACTTTTACATGGGTGGTCCAAGTGGCGTAGGCTCGTACGTCGATAATTTAATTTCGTTTCGGGTGATCGCGGTGATTTTATCGCGATACATGGAGCGAGTATATTCCGTGGAATGTTCCGACAGATATCGGGTTACTATTTTAACGTTTCTTACGCGTGGATTTCCACCGATGCTGCTTGATACGGAAACTAGACGGGAATAGGCGTTTTTTCCTAGAAAGACGGAAAAACGTCGTCCTTGAAAAAATGCTACGAGACTTTCCTTACGAGCGAGCTTACGTCAATTTGAATTCCCAGCCTTTGTGTAGTATAAAAGAATGAAACATGCCAAATGACGAAGATCGTTTTACAACGGTGGAAATATCGTCACGACGATCGAATGGTATTGTTTTTTCGATTTGATCGATAATCGCAAAACCATCGCTACAGACTGTGGTATTTTTTAGTTCATTAAACGAACAATGTATAAATTGTATAATCTTTTTCTATTACAAAACTAAATGGACATTATATTACTTTAATTGTTAAACGTTAAATGCTAAGTATTCGATATCTTTTTCTTAGGAGAAAGATTAGTTCGTAGATAATATAATAATAATTAGACGCAACGTTAATTATATATTACTGTTACGAAGAGCGTTTATAAAAAGAGCATTTATAATTGTTGTACATATGAAAATATTAGAAAAAGATTGGAAATTTATCGAGCGATTGATCTTTAATTCAACGATGAACTATAAAGAAATTGCAAAGAAACTGTTTTATACGAATTTTCAATCGCTGTAGAAAAATGGCAATATCTGTTTTTCGATACATGATCGAAAAGCGACTATAACGAATCGTGGCAATATTTTTACCGTTCTTCGATACGATTTTATGTCGCGTTGGCAATATGAAAGAAGTTTTTATCCGTAGTTATATACGTATATGGCTGTATTTTTATATTCGATAAGGGAGAAGAAAAGGAAGAAACAAAGAAACCTTAAGAAAAGTACAACGTGGAGTGGTTGGAAGCGTTAACATTGACAAAATTTTATCATATTGGTGCATTGAGAGGACGTTTGTACATACAATTACGAAGTCTAGTTAATCTTGCAACAACTAATCGTATTTTATACGCTGCGAATGTAAATTTCGTACTTTTTCTATCGGTCATATCGGATGAATATTCTGCCGACTATTCGCCGAGTCGTAGAAAAATTTATTCAACCGATATCGACGTTTCTTACGATTACGATATCGATTTTCAACGACAAAAAATGTGCCTTATTTTGTATCGTACAAAGGACGATGAAATGCGACGGAGTAGTCGAGAATTCTTTCGGTCTTCCTCGGTACGTTTTTCGAAAAATCTCTACAACTTTTTCCATCGACGTTCCATCCGCATATTCATCCGTATTTCGGTAACGTTGGGAAATTTTCTAGAAGAAGAAAAATTCAAAATCGACGATAGTACGAGCCTTCGAGTACACCCGTTCAGAAAAAAGAAGCGACGTTCTCGTGACTTCCACGATACTCGCCGACTCCGCGAAGAACAGAAAAGAAGAAAAAGAAAAAGAACTTGAAAGATTCTCGATAAAGGAGATGCCGTAAACGAAGATCGAAACGGGAGGATTGTAAAACGCCTTCATTGTCTGCAACGACTCAAGGAGGGGATAATGCAAATTTTTCGGCCACAGGAAGAACCTGTGCCACCGTTGCCACAGGTGACAGGTGCAATAGGGTGTCGAAGCTACTTGGTTTAGGTGGTACCTGCTCTCTTCTAAAAATATTTCTGACCCTAGACCGTTCCCCCCCACCCTTTTTTTCTCCTATTCTACCGGCGGAGAGCATCATTAAGGGTCCTTTTGTGACCGAGGATGCACCGTCTAACCGCAACGATGATCTCCCCTTCGGTTTTACTACTGGTCGAAACGCGTTTCTCTTCTAGAAGAAACGTCTGTGGAATTTATTCGTCGAGCTCGCTTCTTCCTTCGGCGTTTAACGCTGCCCGTTGTTCAGCTCTTCGAGTCGAACCGTATTTCACCGAGAACGATGCCATCTTTGCAGCCTTTAACTTGCCACTTGTTTATCGAGCGGATGAAAATTGTGCGATAGAACGGGAACGATTTGAACTTTGCAATGGATAGTGTACCTTTTTTTTTTTAAAGAAGTTGTTCGTTTTAATTATTAGGTGGACGAATTTGAAAGAAGATGGCGTTAAAAATATTTCTTTGAAAAGATTCGGATTATTTATCCTACGAAAAAGCCTGAAAATGTTTCGACGATACTTGTACGACCGTTGAGAATCGTTGAAAGTCCGAAGAAGCAGCTCGTCGAGAAGTGGAAGACAATTATATAAACCGTACGAAACGAAATATCTTTACGAGAACGAAATGAAAGCCATTATACAACGTTGTAATTTTTATCTCGAAGTACACGTTAAAGTAGAAATGAAATTCCTAGGCCTATGTGTATAAGCGCGAAAGTGATGGGAAAGGAAAGAATGCGTTTGTGTCTGAGTGTGCGAGAGAAAGCGAGAGGGAGAAAGTGCGAAACAAAAGAATTAAAATATTTTGTACTATTTTTTAATATACCTACTGTATAGTGATATATGGAAATGTACAATGTACTATGTACAACGAGCTCTGTTCCGCCGAATGAACTAGAAATTCGCGGATGGTTTAAGTCTCCTGTTATTTTCTATGTTATTAATTTACGCCATGCACGAGCATCTATATTTTTAGATTTATACGAGAGTTAAGTAAGTTTGTAAATTATATTAAGAAAAACGAAATAAAAGATATTAAAAACATTCGCTCGCATATCCTTCTTCGCGGTATTTCAGAATCTTCTGAATTTAAACGACGTAAGAAAGACGATTGATAGATAGATGAACGAGTAGATATTCCACGGAAAAACGGTATTCTATACTGTAATTTTTATCGACGTTGCCGATTATACACGTGCTTGTAAAGATTAAATGCGTATTTTGAAAATCATAGAATAACAACAACTATTACCGTTGATCCATTCATGACCGACTGAAGATATTTTACCGACTGTTAGTAAATTTTATCGAGGAGAATAAACTGAACTTAATTCAAAAACTTTATTACCATCGATCAGTTTTTGATCAACCGAAGCTACTTGACCGACTGCTGGTGCACCTTATGCGATCTTTTATTAAAAAAGAAACATTAACTACGCAGGCCTACCATAGGGAAGATACAACAGATAAGTTGCTATACTTTAGCAACTTGAGTGATTACAGAAAATATATCGAAACCTTTGATCTTTCGCGCGATCGGTATTTCACTAGAAGACGATAAGTCTGCCCCGTTCCTCGTCTCTTCTTTAATCCCTAACATCTTGCGCGTAGATAATACAAAGAAAGCTCCTTTTATCGAATGTAGGTTATGCTCGCCTTACCGACCGTAGTCCATCTTGGTATACCTCATTTGTTTCTCTTACCTTCGGTGTACCCTACGTCTAAAAATTCGTGCGTCTAACATAAATGCGGTAAGCCATAAAAGTATGATCTCCCAACTCCGCCGTATTGTTACACAAGCGGGCGACTCCGATAGAAAATCCCAGCGTCTAACCGAAAGTACGATACAAGATGCATACGTGTCACGCTTCTAAGAAATTCTATCTGAACTCTTTCGAAAGAAGGACTTAAATTCTCTCGGAGAAGCAAATACAGCTGTACGCAGCGGAAACGGGAATATCTACGTCTTCGCGTTACTCGTACGCGTCGCTCGACGACGCAAGAATCAACGACGAACAAAGCATAGAAATATACCGTGAAAATTCGAAACGAAGGAAAAACCGAAAAGTATACGAGAAGGAAACGAAGCATTGATCCGTGCGTTTCACGAGAAATCATGTTGGATCGCGAAAGCTGCGTCGTTGTAAATCTACGTAACTTCTGTCGAGACTGTCCAACCACTCTGATAATTCTAGCACCAATGGCTGGAAAAAATAATGCAGCGCGATTAAGAAATGGTTAAAACCGCGCTCGATAGCGATGACCGTGCGCGCGTAGCAAAAAGCATACGTCGAGACGAAGCTTGGCAAACGCAACTCGGTTTTACGAGCGGTCGGCTTTATAGCGCGCGAGGTCACTAAAAATCGACAAACAATCTATTCTGTGCGTCGGCACGTCGTTCTACGGCGCGTGATAAGTCTTGCATCGTTGGCCGGGTCTGTAGATTCCCCTCTTTCTCTCTCTCTTCCTTTCTCTCTCTCTCTCGCTTTCTTTTTCTTGCCCCGTGACACATGGCGGTGAGTTCCTGTGAAAATTTCGGCATCGCTCAAAAGCTGAAGTCAAACATGGGCGTGTTTCACGAGGTGTCTCGGTAAATCCGGTAAAGCGGCGAAGGCAAATCCCTCTTCTGTCAGCGGCGCGCGCGACGAGCTAAATGCACGGCAATATACACTACCGTCCGCACGTCTCGCGCCGCG
>NT_177474.1:210728-242721 GCF_000188095.3 Bombus impatiens
GCGCGTTTTATGGTTCGCGGCGAAGATTGAACGGCTCGTTCCCGAAACGCCGTAAACCCACATCTGAAACCCGGGGATGGAGATTACACGGGGTGCGAGTACTCGATCGCCTCTCTCAATGTGTATCTTTGTTCTCGGGCCTTGCGTAACGCAATTTTTCCATCGAACGGCAAGTTTCGCTTACAGACGTAGATCAAAGTGATTTTCGTTGACGCGAAAGAAATTTTTCTACGTCCTCCGTTTCCGAGAACTAAGACGTCTTTTAAGTTTTGAGAAAAGCAAAAAAGCAGTCGTCGCGGCAACCGACGTTTAACGTTCTCGTTGCCGCGATATTACGACGAGCGATACTTTTGAAACTGCGAAGGGGACGAAGAAACGCGTATTTAGCTGCAAACGTAAAGATAATTTTGCAAATATCAGATTGATCGGCGATACGACGAATAGTAAAATTGCTTTTACGTAACAAACGATGTTAGAACTGGCGCATAGTGTCCACGCGATTCGCTGGTATTCACGCTGCGCGTCGTAAAGAACGTAAAAGTCGCAGTATCTGGCATTCCAGCATCCAATAAACGCTCTGTCGCAGAGCGTGCGGAAGAATCTCGCGCGACAAGTTTCATTATGTCACGTAGGACTCGCGTACCGTGGCTGGTCGGCGAATCATCGAACGCGCGGTCGTGTTCTCGCGGAAACCAGATTTACCTCGCGGAGCAAGTCACGAAGAAACCGCGTTTGCCGAGAGATCGATGCGCGCTCAAATATCGAAACGCAAACGCAGCGTCTAGCGTCTGCGGGAAAGTGACACGCCAACGGGAAACATCGCCGGACGCCGAAGGTAAACAACATTGTCAAACCTTTGGTTTTTCTCGCACGACAGCCATCGTCTCTGGAACGATACGAGTGGTTTGGTAAATCGATTTTAGTTTCTAATAAGAAGAATTAGAATTTATGCGACATACATCGTGTTTCGACGAATATTTCGGTCAGCGAAAATAAAAGTCGAGAGACGCGTAGCCGAGTTATAAACTTGGACGATATCTTGGCGACCTGACAAAAGTATTCCTTCGATCGGCAAACAAAAGACACACCTGGGCTTCTTATCTGTCTTCGAAGCGCTTCGGGGAAATTTGCATGGTGAAATCTCCGTTGGAAAAGTCACAAGACGCGCACGCTTGCCTTTACGCTCCTACGCGTTCCAATTCACAGTCAATTACGGTCATAGGTATTACAATGTGACTGGCATGGACAAATTAAACGTTGAATAGCATCGATTCGAATTATTCGTACGATAGAGAGACGACGTATGGAACGCGAAGAATAATCGCTGCATCGCGTCCCCTTTATCGTTATCGAAATTCGAACGAAGGATGACAGGCTCGCGGAACGATCGAATTGCGGAATAAAATCGGCGAACGAGACGAGGGTGGAGGAGGATCGTAGGTGAAAGCGGTGCTCTATGGAGCGCCACGGTGGTCGCAATAACCTTAGTTCCCTCGTACGTTCGCGGGCGTAGCATTATAACGTGTGCACGTCGCATACTTACGTGGCCAGCACAAGGTGCGGCTTTGGTCCACGATTCTTCTTGGGTTCGCCCTATGCCCATTATGCGAGCGAACTGTTCGTGGTACCTTTCCGTAGGCTCTCGATTAAGCGTCGTTCACAGCGATGTAAATCGAGTTCTTCGCGACCGATCGAGAAATTTTACGCCCCGGAAATATTTCCCTATCGTTTGCGAGACGTATCAGCGTACGATGTCTTGGGATGGATATTTCGATATTCGGGAATAATTTAATTCGACGATTTCTGCATAACGGCTAAAGGATCGATAGAGATCGTGCGCAAAATACGAACGAAGAAGCTCGAGCCTGGAAAAATAGTAGAGCAACGAGTCCGAGTTACGCGGATATTACAACTGAAAGATAAAGAAACTAACATTTATCTAGCGTTAGTAATATAGTTTAATTGAAAACGTGTGTACGGCAGAGGTAAAAATTACTTTTGAGAACTTTTAATAGAGTCTCGATAAAACACGCAACACGATTCAACTGTTGCGTTCTATTTTGATTATCAGCGAGCATTTTGAAACTAATCTCTTTATCTAAGTTGTTAACGAGTGCAACTGATAACGATGGACAATAAAGTGCCGCAATTATGGAATTGTACTTTGTTAACGTCCGACGGTGGAGTAAAAATACAAAGTACATAATCTGTGAGTGTGTGTGTGTGCGCGCGCGTGTGTGGAAGAACGACGTTACTGATATTGGTAAAACACAGAATTCTATGAACGGAGCTTCTTTATTTCGCCGATCTATTTCTAAATAGATTTAGGATGAAATTTCCACTTTGAGTGCGCTGGAACTCGTAAAGGTTTCGACGATTTATATTTCTTACTCTGAACTATTTGAAACATCCAATTTTCGACACTTTGCAAAACCACGCGTCTTCGTTTTTACGCAGCAAGTTAAAGTACAAATTGGCATGTAAAAGATCGTATTCTGAATCTCGTTGTGTCTCGCGTAAATTGCTATTTGATTTTACGCAAAATAGTCGAATAACAAAAATTGGCAAACGCATAAATTTATACTTTTATAATAAGTTTACGTTATATGCGTGTACTGTTGCGAAGAAAATGGCGAATCGCTTAGACGAAGATCGAGTACGATACGCAAAGTGGTTGAGAGTCCGAAGAACATGACAATTTTCAGTGTTACGACTCGACTAACAATTTCTGTCTTTAACTCGAAAACGACTAAAATGTCGCTTGCTTCGAACCAAAATCCGGTACCACCATCCGGATAGTTCCGAATGTCTCGTATAAATAATCACAAGTTTTCTCGTTTCTTTTGAAAAAATAATAAGAATACGAATACGAAAGCATCGACCATGAGCCTAATCCATCCACTGTTCGTTATCAATCGCGAGCAGAGTGGCGCGTACGCGCGTACAAATGGATCGCGCGAGTTTTCCATCGAGAAATCGCATGGCGGTAAAAAGGATTCACGCGATTGCGAAACGACCAATTGTGAAAGAACCATTAGGCAGACGAAGCAGAGACGTATGCATACAGACGCGTTGCCATTGGGTGCGTCTGCGTATCTGCGACTCGCGACTTCGCGCCGACCCAACAACGCGACTGGAGCTTTGATGTAGCCGCCATTCTGAGAGACACTTATTATCGTCGTGTCTGACAACGTTTTCAGACATATCGGACTGCTTCGCGGACTGGGTGGCCTAAAAAATCCTCCGCTGGTCGATCCCTTCTTCGTTCACGACGATCGAGATCGATGCTTTTCGAAGGATTTTACTTAAAAAAATTACTCGTCCGACCACTGTTAGTACATTGCCAGGCAGTTGCTAGGATACGTAATATCAATTCCTTGCTTAATCATCTTTCGACTGTTCGATGTTCGAATAGGCGGATATAGAAAGATCGAAGCCAACGAAGACTCTCTGGAATAGATGGAAACTTAACGAGCGATATCGAACTGTGAAATCGAAACTGAAGAGAAGCGACGTTTCATCGGGTGGACATCGACTCGATACGATCCAATTTAAGTCTCGAATAAATTCACACGGGCGAAGCGATTTCGAAAGCATCGATAACTTCTTCTCGGAGAAAGTCCTATCGAGATCTCGTCTCTTTGCATAAAAATTCACACGTGGCTGTCGAACGATTCGACTTTGGACGCGACCGATATCATTAAGCAATAGCGAGTAATATCGGGGAAGATTAATTGGGCTTAGTCTGTAATCATACGCTAAACTGAAGTGCACGCTCTGATTATATATTATCACTAACATCTACATCCGTGGAGGGCCGAAAAAAAAAAGGTTTGGGGCGCGTAGCAGCCAGCCCCAGACCCTCGTCGATGCTGAAGCTCGGGACCTACCTGCTAATTCGACGTGGACCTGTCTCGATCGTTCCTCGTTATCTCTGCCCACGGGCGAAGGTGATGGCGTTCACGGTATCGTGTGGCTAGGACCTAATCTATCGGCCTACGGGTCCCGTAGGTCGAAAACGAGCCGTGGTATGTACCACGTAGTACCTTTTTCCCTTGGTGCCAGAAGAACGTGACAATATTTGTCGCGGACCGGGCCGATAGCGAGGACGCGCGCTATTTGCCCTGGTAACATTCCCCATGGGATGCCGTCTGTTTGCCCGGCCTTTGTTTCCGCCAGTTTCCGTTTCCTGCGCCAACACGGCGGTCTCTCTGTGATCTATCCCCGCTTACCGAATACGCGTTACTCCGAAACGTTCATCGAGCTCGATATTCCGTTCCTTTTTGTCCCAAGTCGACGGTTGTTACGACAACGCGATGCAATACGAGACAATATGCTTCCAGAAGTAACATTAGCTGCTGTCTTACTTTCTTACTACGCTACGTGTTAGATACCGTCAGTTTTCAGTATCTTTCTTCCATACTATCGTTACGACATGCGTCTACCATCGTGCAATTCGAGTAATACACGAAGAAAGTTTATATTTACCTCCAGCTGGAATTATTTATGAAATATATTTATTGTTATTCATTCGACGATTCTATTAGCCTTTAGCGGAGTTAATAAATGGCACGAATAATCAGATAGAGACTTTCAAATCGAACCACTAAGCGGGATTCATTTAGTTTGGCAGCAGCAAGTAGATTTACTCGGCCTATCGTACCGAGGATTACCATGTACATAAATTAAGCGCAAAAGTCTAGTAACAGGAGAAATATTCCTTCGAAAGCGATAATACGAAGGTCCTGATACGATAAAATATTTGTCTCCTCTTATATCTTTACGCCGTACATCGCGAATGCTCGTTCTACTTACGCTTGGTCCGATCAGCGGCCTATTCTACTGTCCATTGAAACCAGGTAAAGTTCATGTATAACCCAGCCTAAGTCGTCTAGTTGATTTTAACTTTACGTAACGCGCGTCATCCCGCCGCTAATGACACACAAGTCGTACGCCGTCTTTCTAAATTTCTCATTACGTAATGTACAAGGGATCACCGTTGCGCAAACAAGCGCAAAGATTCGAACAAACAGCGTCCGACGATCATGGAAATTATTCGTTATTCGTATTGCTTTCCTCTGGCAGAAATCATTAACGCGTTGCTTCAAATTCCTTGTTGTTAATATATGTTTTACTTTCTCTAACTACATTTATGTTTCTAGGCTAATTTATTGCAACGTGTTGTTAAACCCATTTTACGTTAGTTCGCGGTTGTTGCAGGAGAATATACGATACGACACGATTCGAAAGGAGAGAAACTTATTAAGTCGAAAAATGTAAGATCTTAAAGGTAGACGATAGCTTCGCCAAGTTTTGTTACTGATATTGAGGTTAGATCGCTTAGATACTTATCAAGCTTACGAAGCTTTTAAAACTCTTTACAGGATTGCGATTAATCGCAGGACAGTTCAGGTTAAATAAAAGGTTAAAGGTCAAATAAAAATCAGATTACTTGATATATATCGATTTTACATACAGGATCAATTTTTCAGTTTCTCCGGATACTTCTTTGAACTCGGCACAGGAAACCAAAAGCCCAAAACGTTATCTTCGTGATCGATGTTTGCATAGTTTTCGGTAATACGTCCTCCGTAAACATCCTTATCACACGTTTGTCGCCTGTCAATCTTGTCGACCGACGCATTCTCCTCGTTTCATTCTTTTATCTGAACGTGTTTTCGTTCTATGGGATTTAAAAGATTTATTACTTCCCTTCGTTACGACCAGGATTTTATTAACAAGTTCCGTTTTACCCTTTGGTCTGTTAAAGTTTTATCGACCGGTTCTATCTCGGTTCTGCTAACTTTTCGTAACTCATACGGTCGTTAATTAACAAGCAATGGCAAGATATATTTCGGTCAACTTCGTTCGCCATCTCCTCGTAAGTATACGCTTGGGAAGAGAATTTTTCGATTTAAGCACCATTCATTTAATCGTTAGATTACTTGCAAAGGAAACAGATCTATTCAGGAAAGCTGTCTGCGACTGCTCTTAGTCTATCTTGAGTCGAATTTTTCAATTTTGTTGCTGAAATATTCCTCCGATATGTCTACAGCTTGACTCGCAATATCGGGCATTTTGCTCGACAACAAATTTTACAAAGATCCACGTAAATTAGCAGTCTGTGTGAGAACGATTACAATTGCAGAATTTGTTATCTAAGAGTGCCCTCCGACAATCGATAACATTTTCAATATTTCATGGTTCTCGGCATCTTTGTACAATATCGACGATATAACGTCGACGATACGTATCGATCCTAGAACTCGTACGATGCAATTTGCGATTTAATACTTGCAAATTTATGGAAATTTTCAAATGAGAGAAATGAAAAGAGACGTCCAACGGATTGGCAATTGGAATGACAGGCGATAACGGGCAAAAATCAATTCACCCGCGCTTTATCTATTTTCTAACGTACCCTGCTCGATCTTCAAAGGAATTCGGTATAGGATTCGAATGTCTCAAATTTCTCGAGGGATCCATCTCGACGGAATTAATGACCATCGCGCGAACAACAGTGGCCGAAGCGATCGCCTTCGTCACCGTTTTTCATTAAGGCTGTAGCCCAGTGGCTGTCATAAATTCCCATAAATTTCTAGCTGTGTCAGCATCGGAATTGCTGTCATCGATTTCCACGCGTATCTGCGAGGGAAATCTCGAAGAAACCTAATCCTTTGCTCGCGGATGCCGGTTTTCATTTTGCTTCCCTAAATATTCCTATCGAAGAGATCAGACGCGGCGAAGAAGTTGGGTCGGACAGAGCCCTTGGAAACGTCTTTTCCCCGTCATCGTTGTCGTCTTCATCTTCGGCTAGATCGGTCCGGACCGGCGTGGAGACGCTGCCCGGTGGCTACAATCGGATTCCAAGCGGTACGTCGGCGTTCTCTTTGTTGCCGATCGCTCACTGGTCTTCTTCGGTCGCTCCTTCTTCCACGCGATCCGCCAGCCTTTCCCGTGGAATTTTTCCACCACTCGATCATCCTGGTGGCTCGCGAAGGAGGCGATAGCCCATTGAATCGTCCAATGAAGCGATACCGCGAGATCTCGCTGGGCGGTACCCTGTACGCTGGCGATGGCTCTCCGGGTCCGCAGTGGGCCGTAGTGGGGTCCGACGGGGACCGACAGGACCCACGCTGGCCGCCGGCTGGTGGGGGGATTGACATCGACTACTGTGCATTTCCCACGTGCCCTGGGAACCCCCGCGGCATCGCGTCAGCCCCCGCTCTTCGTTCTTGCACGCTCCTTCCACCTCCGCTTCCTCCCACACCTTCGTCAGCGTCACTCTTTCTGGCCTCGAGAGAGGCCTCGATAGAGACAAAGAGATCACCGCTGCCGCGGATCCTCTTCCAGGAACCGATTCCAGCTGATCCGCTTTTTCGCGTGGGCGAGCAGATTGACACACGACGCGAACTCGTTTTGGCCGCTGTTCGACGACAAAGGCGACAGGTCCAAAGCTGTGACACGTACACCGGCGTACTGCCTTTTGGCGTTTCACGCCGCGTTCCAGACAAATTTGCTTAGCTTCTAAGGCTAGATTCTTTTTGCCGAAACGGGAAACAAATTTTCGCGGTTGGAGACGAAAATCAGAGAGATCGGTAAATGGGTAATAGTCGCGGTGGCTCGGCCAGCACCGCTACCTCCTTTGTACTCTGGCCTAGCTACCGCCCCCGCGGGGGGCAGGCATGCAGAGAGAGGGCGAAAACGAAAGAACTCTTGGCCGGTATTCTTCGAAGAGTGGGAAGACCGTTTCGAAAAGGGTCTATCGCGTGGGCGAAGAGGGATGCTCTCTGATCCAACGGTTACGAGGGCGGTCCTATCGGACCCCGGTGGAAGGGATCGTGGAAGAGAGGGAGCAACTTGAGGAACAGTTGGAGCAAGGGGAGGGCGGATGACCACTATCCCAGGAGCTCAGGAAGCCGCGTCGTCGAAGGATTTGTGAATAACCACGCTGCTATTCGGCGACTGGTCAGACAAGGACACCAGAAGGAAAGAGAGACAAGTTCCGAGGATAAGAAACGCGTCTTCCTCTTCGTTTAGCCCTCTCTTCCTTTTCCTTCTTCTGCTCCCGTTCCTCCTCCGCGATCCTTCGATCCTTACCTCCTCTTCTACGTTTCTCTTCACTACCACCACTACTATTACTACTACTACTACTACTACTACTACTACTACTACTACTACTACTACTACTACTACTACTACTACTACTACTACTACTACTACTACTACTACTACTACTACTACTACTACTACTACTACTACTACTACTACTACTACTACTACTACTACTACTACTACTACTACTACTACTACTACTACTACTACTACTACTACTACTACTACTACTACTACTACTACTACTACTACTACTACTACTACTACTACTACTACTACTACTACTACTACTACTACTACTACTACTACTACTACTACTACTACTACTACTACTACTACTACTACTACTACTACTACTACTACTACTACTACTACTACTACTACTACTACTACTACTACTACTACTACTACTACTACTACTACTACTACTACTACTACTACTACTACTACTACTACTACTACTACTACTACTACTACTACTACTACTCCTACTACTACTACTACTACTACTTTTATAGTCCTACTACTACTAGTAGTGGCAACGTTGTTCAAGGAAGGAAGATCCTGAAGCGTTTCTGGTAGAATCAAGAGAGGCTCACACGAACGAAACGACACAACTGGTGGGCATCGGTGAGTTGGTTCGGTAGGGAGGTGTCTCCCGGTCCTCCAACCAGAAGAAGCGAGACGACGACGACGAAGGAGACCTTTGGCGGTTACACACGGCATCCTACCGTCTTCTGGTGTGCCTACCTATTCGGGCTACCAGCGAACCGAGCGGGCAAACGGAGCTTCAGTCGACGCCGCGCACCCAAACGGTCCAGACCTGTCAGCCCGGAAGACAGCATCCCGACACACGTTCGATAGAGAATCCAATAGAGAATCTCAACGTCTCCAACCAGTTTTCAAGGATTCTCTTCCCTTTCTTTCTCACACTCCCTCGTTCCCCTACGCGGATAACAAACGCACGCATATTCGCTGACCAGTTCCAAAGAAATTTCAAAGGGACGTTTATTTGACCAGAAGTCCGGCAAACATCGCGTCCTCAGAGGGAACTACGAAGCGTGTGCTTTCTACTTCGACCGGTAAGTGCGTCTTTCGTCACTTTTTTTCTTGGTCACGGCCTCCTCTTGCTCGTGACAGTTTGCTCTCGCGCGATACGATGAAAATTCACCGATGACACCTTTCCATCTTCGTTGTTTACATTATTTACCGTAATAGTTTGATACTGTTTGGTCTTTTTACAGAATATCTTTTATCCTACAGGCCCTAAAATTGGAATATTTTTAACTATCCGTAATTCCCTTTCTCGTATAATTTGTTTCGATTTTCATTCTTATCGAATTAATATTCGTGACTGTTGGTTCGCGCTTCATTGCACTTGGAAACGCGCGGGCGGGAAAAGGTGTGGTCCACATTCGTTGATGTCTCTCGAGTCTTCGTGGTGACTGGCCCAAAACCGGTAGCGTGCCACAGGGCGGTACACGGTAGCTGGTTCATTTTGATTGGCTACCAGGCTACGCGGTACCGAATCTTTTATTCGTCGAACGCTCTCAAACCAGTGCCATTGGTGTAATAGCTTTTTTTTTATGTTTGGAGAAACGTGATTGATTCGAAACCTAACCACTAGTGGCTTAGGTTCGAATTCGTTGTCCCGCGTACTCTGATTGAACGAATTATAATATCCGGACGATAGTCTTAATCCAATATATACCCTTGACATTTTCCAAATACTTAATTTCTCGATCCTTCATCGATGGAAATCTCGTAATCAACCCTTTCTCTCAAAGTTTTTATCGAAAGTTTCTATCAACGGTAGGAATCCCGACATTCACATCTCGCATTCTTTCGATCGTTCACCCTCGCAAACATTCTCAACCCCCTTGATCAAACTATATCCAACTAACTCGATAACGAGCCAACAACTTTCAAAGCTAAGTCGCTGAGTACGATCCGGTTGACCGCAAAAGGGTCGACCCTTCGATCGATCCAACGTCCCAAAAGCTTCGCCATCGATCGTCTCGGCATTTCCCTCCCTATTGGATGCCAGGGAAGAATTGTAATAAGGAATCGCCCTTCCAAGACGAACAAGCCCTTGCAGGTTGAGTCCGCGCTACTTTCCAGTACCAGGGTACCACGTCGATCCAGAGGAGGAGGGTGTGGTTCCGCTTGGTGGATTTCTCTGGAGGTTCGGTAGCGACTGGCCGAAAACCGGTAGTCGGCGGTAGGGCGGTGCACAGTAGCAGCTTCTCTTTGGTTGGCTACCGACGAACGAACGAAGGCTACTGCTCCCTTCTTTATTCCTCTATACATACGAGAACGGGTGCACGCACGTCGAGGCGAGCTTCTTGGTTGGCTCCACTCCGTCCTCTCTTTGATTGGCTGCCTCTTCATCCGTGCCCTCCGTCCTTTTGCTCGCGAGGGACCGAGCGTAAACGCGGGAACCTCTTGTCTTCGTCGACAGTCGCGAGGCAATCCCTTTCCCTTCCGAAAGAACGCTTCTGTCGGAGGAATGAGATCGCCAGGGCCGAGGATAACCCTCCAGCACGTTGCCAGTTCCTTGGGGGTGGAATATTTAACGTTGACCCTTGGACGAGGGGTTAATCGGTATGAATCTTCGTAACTGGAATATCGCAGCTGCGATTGACAATCCAGTTGCTCTTGTAAGGTCAATGACTCGTTACGAAAGCGACGTGGAAAATTCCGCGCCATTAACGCAGCTTGACCTAATTGGAGTTTTAAGCGGATTAGGTGCTTCTGACGATCAATGGGAAATACTTGCAGGGTTTGTACCGGTATTAAGAGGGGTTAAGCAGCGATTATGGTTATCAGAGTCGATTGAAACGACTGTCTTCCGAGATAGATGTAGGACGCATAGGATTTGAACGAGTTCTCAGAATAGTCTCTGACTGTGAGACGATGGCGAGAGATTGGATCGTGAGAGAGCATGGTTAAACGGTGGCATTGTTTCTAAACAGCGTAGTATTTAGTGGAAAAGTCGGCCATTCCATACGATCTAACACTGCATACTTTGAAATCTCCGCGATAGACTCGTGGCTACCTAAGAAGCGTAATTTTCCCGCCGAAAAGAAGCAGTCGCATATCCATGCGAATCACGACCACGTTTCCACGACCGATCCGAAACGATAACTTTCGGCGGATGACAAGTACGCTTTAACTTTCGTGGGACGTGCCCGTGTTCACGAGTGAAACACGCGTTAGCATCGGTGTTCTTAGAACGCGACAGCCTGATCGAATTGCAGCACGCGTGTCTAACAGGATTAAGAAATCTCAGTTGCCCGGTTTAACGCTATGATTTTATTCTCCTCACAGCCCCCTAAACAACTCCATTATTCCTTACGATGAATCGAAATCGTATTTTACGATGACAGTGTCGTGACCGCGCGAAGGACCCCGTCCATAAAAGCTATACCGGTATTCTTAACCTTCGAGCGTACACGCTTGATATTTTCCAATTTAGAGAAACAGCCAGTGGAAAAAACGTGCAAGATCGGACGGAATAAGAATAAATGGCATTTCGCTCACTTTTCTTACGTATTTCTCAAGGTAAACGAAGATCGTCCGTCGATAACGTAAAATTCACCTCTATATGGCTACATAATTTGCGTGGGTAGGTTCATTCGCAGATACCTCCGACGTACTACGCGATCATAACTGCGGGCTTCCATATACATCCTATTATCATACATTATCATACATTAGCTTTGACCTCTTGATTACGACAGGCGTATGGACGAACTTGACTATTGACACGAGCTTCGACATTGTGCCTGATGATTGCTTCTGATAAAATTAATATCGAGTAACGTGATAGAAATTTCTAGAGATTTCAAAATAAGAATCTTCGTTTTCCGATAGATATTGGAAGAATTCGGAAGGAAGGTAGAAAAAAGAAAATCGGTATAATTGTTTCAATTCGGAAGATCAACGTTAAAAGAACCCATAAGTGCAAGGAAAAATTTGTGTTGCTCCGAATGTTAGAAGTTAAGGTGAATACCGTAGAATTTCAGAATGATAATCTAGCAGCGACGATAGAAAAGGACGAACGAGATAGACTATACAGAAAAATCGAGAACGAACTATCGATCGGACTATTCTACTTAACGAGATCCTCTTCGATCGAGACTGCCATTCTACTCCATTATTTTCAATCGAACTTCAAAATTCGTTTAAAATATACTAAAGTATAACGCAATTGCATTTATAGCCGGTGAACCGACGATCAACCCCTTGCTATATAACACCGATGTTAAACCAAAAGTAGGTGGCGTAAATAATAGTAAATTCCAAGAATAAACTTTCCCCTTTTCGATTCAGAATCGCGTAAATTTCACGTCATACCCATGAATCATCGATGTTACGAATTGGTGATAAGCCGGGCGTAAAATACGTTTGATTCAAACTCCAAATGGCAGAGAAATATTCAGAGATATCGTAAGAGAGAAACGTCGAAGCATATCTGAGCTAAGGGCGACATTTTTGTGAGAATAATTGGAATTCTTCGGCTACACGCAATCTCGAATAGACGAATCACGGATGCGTGCTCCGATCTGGCGGTTCGCCTGAAACGAAACGGAGAGGCGGAAAGCAAAAAGCGGGTAGAGCAGATTCGTGCGTAACACGCAGCTCCGATTAGGCCCCACCGCCGTTAGGCAGCCTAACCAACCGGGATACGCCCAGCCACGCTTATTACTCATTCGGACACGCCACTTTATTCGAGCGTGCGCCGTGTGCTTACCTTGTGCTACCAGTAGCACCGGACGTGGCTCCTGCACAATGGCCGCGGCGGACCCCGCGATCAGACCCCGGGGGCCTTTTTTATTGCTGCCTCTCCACTCCGCGGGACCTCTCTTTTCGACGACTCGCCGAGCAATAAGCTTCCTCCGGCGTTGCGTTCGTTTTTAACTTGCTTCGTTACTTCCGAACACCCCTTCTTCCACTCTTCTGTAACTAGTCGGACAGCAGACGTCGAAGAGCGGAGGACCCGATGGACAGCCCGCATCGCTGACAGTCTCGCCGTTTCTAGCGATAAAGTTATTTGGAAACCGTAGTTTGTACAACAGGATTGATTTGATTATACGATTCGTAAGTTTTAAGACCAGTTTCTACGGGATGAAACGTTCAGAAACATAGTACTTCTTTCTCAAGTTTTCACGCAAAAGGATTCGCGTTTCTACGTGTCAATCTGCTACGTGTCAAAAAAGCTGTTAGCGTTCTAAGGATAGCACGTCGAGGATAGTGGTGTTTCTGTCTTGTTCGTTCGAAAGTCGACACATCTTTACGTTCGTTTCCCTTCGCTTAATTCTTCGACCATCTTCGTATTCAGTCTACAGGCAAAATTACGATTTTCATGGATCAACGAGATCGAATCTTGTCCAAGGAGATGCACCGCGTGCTTCATTAATCCCATACTAGTAAGTTTCTCGATTGCTTCGAACCTCATCTCGGAGACTGTACAAGTAATCATTTACTATCACTACTTGTTCGAGGTAACTTTCTAAGCACGATTCCAAGCAAAACTGCGTATCTCGGTAAAGCGCGATTCTTTCAAGATGCCCCTACCCCAGCCAAAGTACCTTCGAGCAACCTCTTCTTAACGTTCTTCGTGGAAAATACCCATGTGCCTGTCGAATCATACAGCGTTACTACTGCGAAATCGACGGCGCGTCGATCGCTTGCATCACAGCTAAACTCGTCGAATCGCACCACATCACCGATATAATTTGGCGTGTTCGTATATCTAATGATGCAATACCACCAACGCATTCGGTGGACCAATCTCCATCTTACGAATTTTTTACTTCCGTCGATCTTTCGCTGCCATTGTGTTGCACGATCAGCAACATCAAAATTCCGTAAATTGGAATCACGTAAAAATGCGAAATCTTCATTGGGAATATCCCTCGTTCGAGTATACGTCCGTTAGGAATCATCGGTTGCATAGAAGAATCTGCTACGCAATCGTTACGACTATTTCGCATTTCTATGAGAAATCCTCAAACCTCGATACAAAAGAGCGATGTGATTGCGATTTCGCAGCGGTGACGACGTGCGTCTGCGCATTGCCAACGGTGGGATCGCACGCTCGTCTGCGTGGTACTATTAAAAATACGATCTTTCCGAGCCGCAAAGCGTCACCGTTTTAAAATCGCAACGACGTCGCGTCGCTTGTCCCCGCCGGGTTTTAGGTACCATTCCGGTACCTAATCGTTGCCATGCAGCGCGGATCGAGCGGTCGCGTCTCCGGGAATCGATCCGAAAATCATTGCTCCTTTATTTCCCGCAGGTAGAGAGAGCTAGGAGAGAAAAAGAAGGAGAACGAAAAAAAAGAAGAGAGAGAGAGAGAGAGAGCGTGTTCCCGCGAGGAGGTACAGGCCGAGTGATCTCACTCGCAGGAGTTAGCCGGTCGGGACTAGGTTTGCGCAGGAGGAGAAGAGCGACACCGAGAGAGCATCGTGAGAGAGGGACCAAAAGGAGAGAGGAAGCTCGGTGAAAGAGAGAAAACGTGCCCCTTGTCGGGACAAGAGGGACAGAGACGCCGTTATAGGCTTGTAACCTGGTGGAGGGAGTGACTCGAGGCGTTAGCAGGACCGCGAGAGAGGAGGTAGAGGGAAAGGAGACAGAGAGTCGACCAAGAGAAGGAGCGGTGGGAATTTATAAGGATGTTCGCGATAATGCCGATGGAGACAGAGGGGCACGGCAGGGAGTTCGGCCGCCGGCAGAAGATGCGCGCCAAGTGCACGGTAGAGTTCGTCTGCAAGTACTGCCAGCGGCGCTTCACGAAGCCCTACAACCTCATGATCCACGAGCGCAGCCATAAGGACGACGTGACCTTCACCTGTGAGGTCTGCGGAAAGTCCTTCAAGCGACAGGATAACCTCAAGCAACACAGGTACATTTCGCCCGGAATATTCTTTTAAATATCTATGTACGTGCATACGTCTGTTATATGCCTCTATTATATATCCGTGTATATGTAGATACATATATAGAGACACGTATATACGTACATATGAACATTTTTTTTATCGAGTCTGTTCTAATTCGCCGCTCGGCGACGGGACTAATTCCGTGGTTGATTTTCGCGCTGACCAGACGTCCATCAGACCCAGGATCGCTATTTTTCGTCTCTCTACGGGTTAACAGTGCAGTAGTCTTTCTTATACTTTGTTTTCTGCTCTTTTTCTTCTTTTTCTTATGTTTTTTTTTTGTTCGTTCGGTCCCGTGGTGATGTGGTTGATCGTGGATTGCCGTGTCGCGATAGCAAGTTGCATCGAGTGATGATTATGAATGAACTAGTGCGAGCTGAAAAGGTCGCGCACCGTGCCCGTGACACTGACAGACTCGACGAACTCGTGGCCATTTCGAGGAGAGATTGTGGTGAAGTTCGACGTGATCCTGGTGTCTGAAGACGAATTTCGTTGACGTGTTTCTCGACGTCTGGTGTCTATCGCGCGGTCACTTTCTCGGAGCTGGTCCCGAAAAACCGATCGCTACGGCTCGTTCGAAGATTGACAGTAGCTGAAAGACGTGTCTGTGCTCGATTCGTGTTCCGTCGCGAATGTTCTTGAACGTGAAGTGCGGTAACGTAAAGTTCGAACAGTGATAAATCGATATCTTTCGTGTCGGGCGTACTCGAATCGATGTTCTCGAATACCTTGATAAAATTCCGGTCAGAAAATGTTGAAATTTGTGTTTTAACATGAAAAATCGATATCTTTTTCGCGATGTTTGCGCCGATAGCCGTATAGCAGTGTTCGCGTTAAAAAATTTTTGTGGAAATATGACAAAGAGATAAGCGGAGTGATTTAACAAATTTTTTCCGATTCCTTTCGTTAAACTGTTCGTCGTTTCGATGATTTCTAACGCTAAAGTATTAACCTCGATACGTTGCAAAATTCAAGTGTCATGTGAAAGAAAAATTAACAGGCATAATCGTTTTTCGAAAATTTATCAGAAGAATGTTCGCGTTTCCGATAACTATAAACGTAGGTTCGGTGATAAAATTGTGATCCGAAGGAAAAGTTAAAACTCGCGAAAAAAAACTCAGCTACAGAAGTTGACGTTTCTGCCGAATTGTCTTAGCATAGTCAAACATTGTTATTCGTCGAATATTTTCTTTAAATACAGTCGTTAAATTCTTCTCGTACATTTGTTTCAAAATGTAAAACAAAAATCACGTTTCGGTAATAAAAGCAAGGCAATATTACCGAAGGAACTTTTTAAACGAAACATAAATTGCATTTCCACAAAGAAATAACGAATAAATTCAACGTTATAACGTTTCGAAGCGAGTCGTTTCCCGAAATTTCGATGGTAGTTCCGTTCCATTCGATTCTCAGTCCCGTTTAGTTGGTAAAATACGACGAAAGTGCATTCGTTCGAAACCTATCGATTTAAAACGAACTAGCCGCGCATATTGTGTATTGACCCAAGCGAGCAAGAACATAGGGACCACTTCGAAAACCGGTCGGGTCACCAGTAGGACCTTTTGTAAGACGAAAAAGTATAATCCAACGAAGACAGTACTTCATTTAGTGATTCATCCTGCTGGATGATTTCCCACCGACGATTCGTCAATCCTTTTCCTTTCCCATCATGACGGAACCATCGTCGTTTCAATGCGAAATCGCGTCGAGAAACTCGGTTGAGAATAATCGTCGTCGAACGAAGCACAGACACGTTCGTTCAAAATAAAAATATATTTTTCGTATTCGATAAAACGAGAAATATGGTTAAGAATTTGACGTTTGAAACTTTCGCCGCACTTTCCATGCGAAAAGGTTTACCTCGTGAAATTTCGTAGTCCCGTTCTATGCGAATTTTTAAAAGTACGGTAAAATATCGAAGATGGATAATTTTATGCAATATTCTGTGAAATAACGAAGTTTTTTCTATTTCAAGACGTATTATTACGTGTTTCGACTAGTGGCGAGATATTTCGAGATAAATTTTGTTCGTCAATTAGATTTACGTGTTCTGGCACAACGAATTTCATGGTTTTAGCAAATATTCGCGAAAATAGCTAGCTTTTTACGATAAAACGTGAGAATTGAAAAGCGAAAGTTCGCTCGCTCCAGCCGGACGTAACTTCGCGACCCGTCGGTCGTCGACAATCGGCAATCAAATATGAATTGGCTATGAAACGTCAAACGAATATAAAATACACCCCTAATAATCGTAATTTTTTGCACACTGACAGCCAAATATTTCCACCAATGCAAATTTCCATAAAGTTTTGTATCGTTGATACGAAAAGCGGAAACTTCTTCGTTTATGAAATCGCACTTTCCATTTCATGAAATATATACTTCGCGTGTTGTTAGATAACATTTTTCATTTTAGTTCCATCCTATAAACAATAAACAATTATATTTCTTGCAATTTCGCTAATTGCAAAGAAAATAAACGATTTTGTTAATACGAAGAAGAAAAGAATTTGAAATTTAAAATCGCTGGGAATTTTTAATCAAGTCCCCAAAATTACATGATTTACGTACAACTTTAATTTGACTGAAATTACCAGTATTTCAAGCAATTCTGAGAGACGAAACTTCTGTTATTCTTCTTGTTCGATATTAAACGTAGTAATTCGAATGCTCGAGCTAGCATAAAATGCATGATATATAAAGGTATAATTTAAACGAAAAAGTTACTGCTTTTACGGAAATACCATGGAGTTAATAAAAACGTCGATATCTCCGGCGGTTGACATCGCTTCATTAAAAACGAAATTTACTTATCAGGAACGAGAATGATTTGGCGTATCGTGTACCGGTCTCGCAACTTCGTAAATCACTTAACAATTAGTAGCAACCTCCGCTCTAACATAATGCAAAACTCTAAAAATTAATAGCTGTAGAAGGAACACAATGTATATAAAGGTATATGAAGAAAAAGATACATAAAATATTGTTCTAAAATATTTAAGAAGAGATATTTGGCATTCGTGCACGAAATAGTGAAAGGACGAAGAGCAGAGAAATCAACTTTTTAGAAAATCAGTTTGTATTAGAAAATCATTGATTGCTCGATTGATTTTGAACACAACGAGAAGAGAATACTTTTTTGATAATTCGGCTAATTGTCTTTGGATCTGAATTTCGTCGACGATCGAGCGAACCGGGTCATTTTCACGCGTGACCTTTTCGCGGCATATTGGCCTTGCGTAGTGGTAACGTGTCACCTTCACCGTGGTAATTTCGCGTAGGAAAACGAAGAAGGTAGAGAGGGAATCCGCGTAGATCCGCGAAGTTCACGTCCTTCCTCCCATGACGCCGTCTTGGCACTTTGAAGATCAGTCTGACCCATAAATCAGTCTGAAATAATGCTGCCTCCGCATGGAACGTGCGAGCCAGCGAGCGTGCGCACGCACGTTCGAACGAGCGAGCGATAAAATAAATCTTCGATACTGGTGGATACTAATGGATACCTTGTATGTAACGGCGGTGGTCTTGTTTTCTGTTCTGTTGTAGATGTGGGTGGCGGTGAGCGGGAGCTCTGAACCTCCTGCACCTTGACACACACACAATGTACACGCAACAACAACAATATCAACATGATCAACAAAAAGAAATTCTAACAACTCAACAACAGCCCATAACAACAAAAAGTTGCAATCCACGTTCTTCTCTATCGTTTGACATTTATATATACTTAAATAGTCTTCCCCCCTTGTTTCTATTATCTTTTTATTTCTTTTTTATCGTACTCGTCACTCAAAATTTGCCGCGTTATATCCCTGTCGCAATAGCGAGAACAACGCACGATCATCCATTCCGTGCATTGCTACCGCCACCACGAGATAAAGAAAAAAGAACAAGGAAGGATATAACACACCCAGCATGCTATAAAAGATCTACACTTCTATCAACGCTATCCACCTTTTTCGATATTCTTCCGCTGTTTCTGCTACGATCGACGATCCACGATCGCATTTATCGCCTTCTAATTTCTACTGATACTAACACGAGCGCGCACAACAGCCCCCCTCGCTAATCGCGAAGCGGTGGAATTTGATTTGCTAATTAGGAGAAGAAAAAAAAGTGAGGGAGAGGGAGAGGAAGCAGACAACTTCTTGAAGAGAATTTTCCTCATCTTCCGATTTCGACCATCTTTGTTCCAGGAGCATACACTCTGTTCCCTACAAGGGCTCCAACGGCTACTCAAATGGCTATTCGAATGGCTACTCTAGGTACTAGAAGCCATCCGGCCAACTAATATCCTAAATCTTCTCCCGTAGAGACGCGTTTCTCTCTGTTTCTGATTAGGCTAGTTTCATGCCGCCTGGTCGTGGTTCAACAAATATTTTTTGGAATTTCGACGAAGTCTGTACGTATGTACATAAACGTACGACGATGGAATTTTCTACATACGAGCGTGCAAATGAAATGTAGAAACGGAATAACGTGTCGGCCGTTCTGTTCAGAAAGAATTAGTTTCTAGATAGTAACACAGGAACGTCTCTTCAATTGGAAATCTTGCTTTACATCGAGTCAATCGTGAATTATGTTGAATTATTCTTCTTCCAGTCCTATTCAAAAATTAAGAAACGAAAGAAAAATCAGTAGAAAGAACGAGATCTGAACTCGGTAAATGTTCAGACACCTTGCGTTGGAAAGAAACGAAAGGAGAACGAGCGTGACACGAAAAACGATAGAAAAAAAGCTCTCGACAACGATCCAACGATGAAAATAAAAATCCACGTCGAAATTCCGAGAATCTTTTGACCCGATCACGCGTCCATTCTTCTCGTTGTCCGTCTGTCGGTATTCCGAGTCGATCGATTAATTAATCAACTCGAAAAGACGCAGCGCGTCAGCCTACTGAGTCGCAAGGGAAACAGTTCCGTAATTACTGATCGTCTCCTCGCCTGTCTTACGAACCTCGCTTCTCGCTCCTTCATTCCGCTTCTCCGATTATTCTTATTTTTTTATTTTTTTTTTTTTTATTTTTTTCGCTTCTGCCACTTTCCCGTATTCCGAGCCTAGACACCTAGACGCCAGCCACAGCAAGTCATCGAGACTTTTCATCGCGACAAAAGACATGGAGAGACAGAAACAAAACAAGAAGAATCACGTCAATGGTGTCAACCGTGTTAGAATTTCATCGGCACGAGGCTCCCGAGGATTCCATGCAAAATCAAATTAATCGAATCGTTGAATTCACACCAAGACGAGAGCTGGAGGTTAGAATACCGAAGATCTGATCACGACACGTTTCACATTCGTTAAACGGATCTCTATGATCTTTCGAGAGTATTTCAAGCATTCCTCGATCGAAATTTCTCGACAATTCGAAGAACGTGCGAGATAAGAAACGAAATCGTTCTACTTGAACGTGTTTAACGAATGTCCGCCGGTGAAGGATAGTCAGGAGTTGCATAAGATCGTGGAAAGGCAGACAGGGAAATCTAACTTCGTTATCAGCGACACGTTCGAAGAACACGAAGTATATGCCCAACCAGTTTTCGTTATCTCGAAAAATCTACTCGCCCGTGGTTCCTGCTTTCTCCCGACCGAGCTAAGTAACATCTTAATCATGGAAAGCAAAGCCGCCGTAATTCAGTTCGAGCATCCATGGGAACAGAGCAACGAGGCCAAGGTCGTACGAAGAAAATCATCGCACGCTTTCGTCCGTAAGATCGAAATTTCATCGCTTGCCATTCTCGCCTTACCAAATTCGAAACTTTCGATCGGAAACTATTAAAGGAACTGTAACACGCACGAGAATCTTTGGAAAGGTGGTCAGAAATAAATTAAAAGATCAGATTGATTAATCGCACGAAAGAAAGGCCTGTCGAGGGCCACGAATCCGGCGAACGAAGCATCGAAAAATTTGAATTTCAATATCAAAGGGGTCTCGGAATCGCCGATTGGGATTCACGTTGGCCCAGAAGCGGCTAATTTGAATTGGAAGATCCGCTCGTTTCACGAGCAGGTGGCAACAAGCGGAGAAAAAAGGAAGGCTCCGTGTCAACAGTGTTACACGAGGACCTCGGGCTAGAGTTCCAAATTAGGCCGCGTAATAACCCGCTTCAAAGATGCTGCTGAGGACCGGATGCTACCGTGGGACCACGCCCAAGCCTGGAGCGACGCGTTCTTCGCCCGACATCAACATCTGGCCATCAGGATCACAGCCGAGTCGTCTCGAGGGCTCGGTTCCGCGTGATTCAACGCGATCCAACGGGAAGAATCGAATCAAGATATCTCGGTGGTCCCATAGCGTACCAAGGCGAACCGAAATCGCGAGCGAAGCAACGTCTAGCCGGAGACGCGACCAGACGACCTTGGAAATGTGAAACAAGGCGAGTCCGCTGACGCAGATAGCAGTCAGCTGGAATCGGTTTCCAGTGGATGAACCGTCGACTCTGCAAGTGTCTCTTCGATTTCGCGCGGATACGAAACCTCGGCCGTTCGATCGAGAACGGCGTGATCGATTGCTATCGAGCGTTTCCTAGACTGGACGGCCGTTGGCGCGACCGTATCGTTCTTTCGTCTTCGTAACCTTTCTCGTGGCTTCGTTGCTGAACATCGGCGTTGGGAAAAGCGTTGGGAGAAAACGGAAACCGGTCAGGCACGTTCGAATCCATTGAAGATGTCATTGGTAATTTTTGGTCTCAAGGTCTTATTCTTGGCTTTCTACTTCAAGGATATTTTTCTATTAATTTCAAGATTAGTTTTCGACGAAGATCGTGTGCTTGTCGAATGGACGAAAAAGAAATATCAAAGGTACAAAATTCAGGACAATCATCAGTCATCTTACAATGTATTTAACCAGACCGCCATAGACGAAGAAACAACTATTTCTTTTTTCCGTCACCGGACGTTCGATCAAAATATAATTACTTTGCGTAAAATTTAAATTTCATACTTCCCTGAAAGGATGATGTATTACACGCGACTCGAGCTGCACAGCTGCCTTTTACTTTTTTTTCTCTTTCTTCTTAGGGATACATTCTGACACGGTCGCGTGTCGGTCGCGATCGACAAATTTCCGGGACTAGTTTTAACGCGTCCACATTGTAAATTAAACACTTACACACGGCGTGGATGAGAAGTAAAAATAATTATTTGAACGACTCCGACTTTCGTAAGCTGCGACGTCTCGAGGATGCTCGAGATGGATCGATCGGTCAATTGTTCGTCAGCGTCGAAAGTCTGCGGCGATCACATCGACAGAAAGCTATAAAAAACTCGACTCGATCCCTTGAGATATTGAAATTGTATTAAATTCGACTGTCATCCTCTCGGGAGACCTGTTTCTCCGGAACGGAACGGAAGTTAGGGAAAGAAGAGGAACGAAGTTGGAAAAAAAAGGAAAGAAAGCAAAGTCGCGCTTTGTATATACCTTGAAAATGACAATTTATCGCTATATTTTCTAATATTGTATCGTATTACGAACAACGCGATTATCACGTGCGTATTATTATTATTATTATTATTATATAATTATTAATTATTGGACGAACGTTATGGAAGAAAACTGAAAAAAATGAATAGTCGTTAGTCAATGCGCATCGTAGCCAATCGATAGGCCTCTCGATCCCCGTAGAAGCTGTATTCACGTTTTTACCGATTAATAGAAGTGATAATAATGTTATTATTATATTTTATATTATATATTATTATATATTATATTATAATTATTATAATTATATATTGTAACGTGTATCTATATCTATATTCCTGTATCGCTAGCTTTACAAGTGAACCGAGGCGCACGGTCAGCCCGGTGACAATGTGAAAAACAGACAGAACGTATGTGTGCGTGAAAGAGTGTGAGAAAACGTATGAGAGCTAGAGAGAGAGAGCGAGAGGTGATTCTGTTGCTTTTCTCTCGAAGAGAGATAAGACGACACGAGTATGCGTGACACCTCTCCGTGTGCTTTCGGGGAATCGCATTGTACTTGTGGGCACGTCCCACCCTACCGGCCTACCAATAAATTTTGCCAAGTCGTAAAACGCTGTTCCGCACTTTTTTCTTCTTTTTTCTCTCTTTTTTTTGCCTTTATTTCCTTCTTCTCCTTCTTCTTCTTCTTCTTCTTCTGTGCGGGCCGCGCGAGCGCGAGCGAGCACATTTTCACGAAATCCGCCGTCCCATCGTTTTTTCCATGGCCGACGAGTCCAGCCGATGAAAGTTATCGGATGACCATGTTCATCCCGATGCCTCGCATCTCTGCTCGAACCGAGGCTGATTTGTTGTCCGTTTAATTGAATTATTTTAATGGGCCCCTCAGGGTCTTTTGATGGACGACTTCGACCCAGCAGCCTCCACCTCCGCTTCCTTTCTTTCTCTCTTCCGTTTCGATCTGTTCGAGGGTTTTGACGGTGATCTATGCATCGCTACGCAGCCCAGGTCGCGTTTCTTTCTTGCTGGGACGAGTCGAATAGGAAGGATTTTGCGAAGGTGTACAACACTCTGACGGATCGTAGGTAGGTAGGTCTCGACTATCTACAACTTCTCTTTGTTTCAAGGAAGAGAAATTATAGCTGACTACAACTTCGTGCTTTGGTTGTTTAGTTCTAGCGCTACGACGTTGTACCGACGAAATTCAATGTCGGAGATAAATAAAACTATATTAATAAAACACCGAATCAAAGTACGATAGTAATAAGAAAAAAAGAAGGAAAAGATAAAAATAAGGTCCATAATAGCGAAGTGAAAAGCAGGAAAGACAGGACGATGCTTTCAACGTCAGAACCTCGCACAATTTAGCCAAGGAAGCTGTTCGAAATCACGGGGCAACGACGATAATGTTCGAACAGTGAAATATCAACACGTCGGGACGGGCGATTTAAATGGAAACGCAGGGTCATTTAAAGTCGTCTCTGATTGTCCCGTTCTCGAGATCGTGGTATATTTAAAACGAGTTTCTGATGAGTCGTAGCCAGGCATCGCTTCGGAATGGTCGTCACGCGAATCGTAACAAGCGAGAAGAAACGAACGAGGCGAGAAAAGGAGAAAAGGATAAGCAGAGTATTCGTGATCGAGACAGGCCTCCCGCAGGCGTGAAATAGCCGAGTGTTTGCACGAAATTATCATTCCTGTCACAATACGTCGTCCGTAGAGAAACAGTACGTCTTGACTCAATTAGCTTTACCGGATTCGAAAAAGAGACGTATCAGCGACCGGAAGAGGCTCTTGGGCGGGCGAACGGTTAGAGGGGGCAGGAGGGATCGGCAAACATTGAAACATTAGCTATGCTCCGCTCGAATACGTTTCTGCCTTTTTAAACGTATTTCTTCCTGGTACACGTTTCACGATGAGTTTCTTAAGCACATTTTTACAGCTTCGTTTTTACCTCGTTTTTACCTCGTTTTTACCTCGGTTTTACCTCGTTTTAAACGCGTATAGTCGTTAAATTTACCTCGAACAACGTGATACTTTACCGGCGATATGGAATTTTGCGCATTAAAACGTACAACACCTGGGAGATCTATCGGAAGGACGACAATGTACTCGTATATCCTGCAGTTATCGATCGATCGAGGAAGAAGGAGAGGTAGGTGCATTCAACGGGATATGTACACGGTATCATTTAATATTCGATTTTTTCACAATGCCTGCGACCTTGTACGAAACACATCGGAGATCCATTGAACAGGCAGCGTGATAAAATTCGAATCAGATGGTCGTAAAGTATGAAATACGTGTAAAACGCTTTCACTTGGTCAGCGAGACTTTGATTTTTCTATAGAACGTCCGTGGTTCGTGCAGAATTTTGCGATTGTGCAACAGGCTTTAAGCCTGATCGGAGAGGCGCACGGCGCGGGCGTACAAGATTGCAGACGGTGCATCCTGTTCGCTTTATGCTTCTGCTGGAAGCTGCTCTCACCTCCTGGGGCAAAAGTCGTGAGCTGAATGTCACGGTGATTGAATACGACCCGTTGATGCGCGCTTTCCGAGACGAGCGTTACACGCCTCTCCACCTCCGCGTCCATCTCCGTGTCTCCCGTCTTACCTGGATTTAGGAATATTTTTACAATGTCTACAGCCCCATTTTTGTCCAGGTTTCCTCTTTTACCTCCACGTAACATGCGCCTCTGAATAATTTATCAGCCGAAACATTACTGCTAAGTATCCTCTTCCTCCTCCTCTTCCATCTTCGAGGCACCGAGTCCGTGTTTTACGACCACTTTACGGCCACTTTGTACTTTTGCCTCGCGATCGGTGATCCACGCTCTGCCCGAGGTAAATACGCGAACCGTTTCTTCCAACGAAATTGAATTAAACGTCGAACGATTCCCTAAAGGCGTTTAGGTTTCCGGTTAGGAAGCAACGTTTAAATGGCGTTGGTTATCTAGATACCGAATGTTAGAAAATACAAGAACCGTTCAAAAATCGTTGACACCAGAACCAACGAGAATACTAATTTTCCATTCCAAAAACTAAATGAAGCGCACAACGCGTTAGACACGTGGAACGGCGGATTAGGCAGATTTATCGGCATCCCCTTAACCTCGAACGATTGGCACACGATGGCCAGCGTTAATTCGACTCGCGTAAGTCCGTTGCCATGGCACGAGAGCGTTTCCACATACTTAAGAACAAGTTATGAGCATGTGCGAAGTGGTAAGGTAGCGGGCAGAAGCTTCCCATGCAGCTCTCACCTCCGCGGGCGGAAAGTGAACTTCGCGTTGCAGCCGACGTGACCGCGATCCGTTTTGGGGGGAAAGGTCGGTGAAAAACGACTCGACGATCGCTACTATAATAGCACCAATGCCACGAGCCGCTTTCACTCCGCCAGAGACGCAGTTTCTTCGAACGCGGAAACGTTAGTGCGACGCGGCTGACCTTGCGTGCTCGAAGTTCGCAAGGTTCGTCGTTCAGGCCTCGTAAATTGATTATCGACTCACTGTGTCCACTTTGGAGAACGATCGTTACTTCTTTCTTTGAGTTGCAAATATCGTGACTCTCTTTGAAATGCACCTGTACCAACACGAACATATTCCGAGTTTTGCATTTGAAACCTTTGGTAAGTGAGATACGAACGCATTAGTACGGCGGAACTTTCTAATGGAAAATTTGAGGGGAAATGGAAAGAAATTATTACGCCTTTATCCCTATCGCGAGATAGTCGAAAGTGAACGATTTTCTCTCGTACGGAAGCAAAGTTATTCGATCATTGGAACAGCGTGTGCCACGAATCTAGCTCGAATAATCAAAGTTTTATCGGTATCGAGAACGCGAGGACTACGATATCTCCCATTTGTTTCTGAATGATCTCTTCCGCGATCACGATTTGTCAGAAACGAAACCGAACGAGACTACGATGCCAGAAACCCAAGTAATCCGAGAAATAGCTCGTCAATCCCTTCATCGAACATAACCACCGCGTTTACTCGGTAATCGTAGGTCGTTAACAGCAAAAACGAACAGGTCTACGCCGACTCGGAACAGCAGGTATTAATGGAATACGGTAGGTCGTAGTTTCACGCAATCGGGGCTACCCGTGTAACGCTTGGTTATTAAATATAAACGTCAAGACAGCAGGGCATCAATATTGCAGGGGAATCAGCTAAGAGAGGAAAAGAGAGAGAAAGGAAAAGAAAGAGAGACGAGTTACGTGAGAAAGCGAGCGTCGTTTTGTAGTAGCAAAAGGTGAACGCTTAACTGCTCTAAAGGTTATTACTACAGTACCATCGTCGCGTCAAAGAAACGGTGAGAGGGAAGAAGGACGGAAAGAAAAGCAGCACTGTAGTTTCTGTTTGTCTTGACCGCACGCGAGGGTTGCGGCTAATCATATTACGTGTCCAAGATCCTATCGATTTGAAAATCGTCCGACACGATCAATGCCGCTCGATATAATTGCCTCGTATCCAACGATTACGCGATGTACTCCGTTAATTACTTTATTAAGCCAGGAGTATAGATTATCGCGGATAAAACAGGATTGTGGGAATTGCATAGATTACTTAGAGGTAAGAGAATGGATATCGTGACTTATTCTGTCGGAGATTTGTATTACGCGTTATAAATGTATTAATTAACACGTTTCCTTGTGGATCCGTTAGCGAATATTTCGATATGGACGGCATATATTTTTAATGAAATTAAACGTTCACCAAATGGGCTAATCAAAAACGGCGATTAGTAACACCTACACCGAACCTTTCTCCGAGTATCTGTAACAACGCGTAAGCTCTCGCTAGCACGTAGCGCGTATATTAATCAACGAAAATCGAAATAAACGACAACGCCAACAACCGTTTTCTGCGTAGAATCGTTCGTCCGGTGCGCATTTCATGTGCCATCAAATTGAACGATAGCTCGGATGCCACAGTCGAGGGTGCAACGAACTCGGATTTTCAACTTCTAGAAAGACATAACTTTTGAAACGTGATGGTATTCAGGGGAGAACGAACGAACGAACGAACCGAGGGCCAAGGAAAAAAAATCCAAATAGGATTATAGAAAGGGAGAAGAAAGAGAGAGGCAACCGTGGGTGTGGATACCGTCTTAAATAGTGCCAGAAGGCAGAGTACTTAAAGGTTACTACCGCATCATCGTCACGTCAAACTAACAGGGAGATTAATACCCCATAGTTGAACGCCAGTTACATTGCCCGTTACACCACGGCTGTGTTATTAATAATCACAATTGATGTGAACCGTATTATTAATGATCGCAATGATAATAGTGCAACGTATGACACGCGATCAATTATCAATTACAATTATGGTTATACGGATTCAAACTGCCTTATTGTGATCAACAACAGGAATACTTTCCTTTGAAATTTTATTAATCGCGATTAAATTAGCCTTATACGTGAAACGATATGTAATATAATCGCGGGACGTTGTACACGAACGTGACCGCTTGTGTATATACGAATGGAATGAAATATAATTATGGAAAGTAATAGTTGTCGTCTCGATACAGCTGTTTGATCGATGGTTGATTTCTATAATATCGATTACGATGAAGGGTAATTAATATTCTTGAATAAAAGCCATTTATGACAGAGTCACTTAGCGAAGGATTCATACACGTATGGGTAAAAGTACGATACGTTATGTCGTATATTGTATATTAATGTTGTGTTGTATATTAAAATCGAGCGAACAACTGATTTTCTTTTATATTAGATATAATTGTTTTAAACATAACGTTTTGACTTTTCTCCGTTTCTCGTTCAATCCTAGAACTCGATCCGTTCGATCGTAAAACACTTTACAAGTTTTTACGTTTTCTTTTACCTCGATACCTTACGATAAATAACGAGAAGAAAATTACAAGTGTAATAATTCGCTACTGACATCAGAACGGTATTATTTATAATTGTTAATTATCTAAGTAAACGTACGTTTCGCGAAATTGCTTTCGTGACTAATTACAGAGCCCCTTTTACGAAAGCAGCGGCAATATTTTCCATCCACGCCGCGTGGAATTGTAAAAATGACCGCAACTCTTGCAGCAACGTTTGCGTTTGTGATTAATTCCCGCCTGAGCCACCTATTAATAACGAAACAGGTGATTGTATACACAAATACAGAAACTGGTAGCTCTACCTTGACGAACGAATTAATTATTCGATCTATGAAATTAATCGCCACAACTACCAAGTGTAAAAAACTGATCCGTGATTAAAGGAGCATGGGAAAGGTAACGAGTTAAGGGGAAATTAATGAAATATTATTTATTTACCGGTCACATGTATTCCGCGCGCTGATTCTTGTTCTCAACAAATGGCTAGTTACGGCGATAGAAAATTGAATCTAATTAATCAGGATAACCTAAATAATAGGATTTACTTACGCCAACTGTTTCAAATAAAAGTGAAATCTTTATATCCTCGACTATAATATCAGAAAAAGCAAACGCTTAATTAACTAGATATTACATTTCTTAACCTATTGCATCCGAGAACCAATCAACATTATCACGGACAAGCTGTGTACCACAGTATCCGATTGCGGCTGTGAAAGTTATTTAATTAAATCCTTCATTTGCATGAACCGATTACAATAGAAATCGAGCCTGACAGCGTGAACGCAACAGTAAAATATCTCTTTTTCCTCGTGCAGGTGTTCTGCATCTGTTAAGCAATCGCGGAAAGCGTTCCTTGTCAATTAGACAGACCATAATATCAGTATTTCTCGTTAGAAGTCTACGGAGTTAATTCGCGTGAGAACGTACTATTAATAATGAGTCTGGTAGCTGCGCCTCGTTAAGTGGAGTTAATAGCTAAATCAACCTGCAAATCAAGAAACGATCCGAACGGTCGAAAGGTAACTGAAAACAGAACTAGCTGGATATGGATGCTGTAGGAATCGCTTTGGACGCCAACATGCAGGAAGAAACGTGTAAAGGTTACGGTTGCATAGTTAATTAATTTAGGCAACGTTTCGTCCACTGTTGCAATGGCAATTGTCACTCAGATAATAGCCTCGTCACGAACTTTCAATGAAGATATCGCGTTCCTCGATATTATACTGCACGGCATTCGCTCGAAATGAAAACGACTTGTAGTAAAATATTTTGTTTCTGCTTGCGTACAAGTTTTCCTATGTAACGATTCTGTGTACGTACATTGCACGCAGATAACTTTTTAAAGCAATTTAAGAGATAGGAATAAATCCAGATTTATGTGACTAGTCGACACGAACTATTATTTTGGAAAGTAAACACCAGTGGGCGAAAGTGAAAGCGAAGTTTTGATGGCTTGTGCTGAAAGAATGCGAAAAATTCCCTCCTACTAACAGCATCCACTGCATGTACCCATAATCCTAATCTGCGTGAGAACAGGCCATTAAGAAGAAACACGGTAGTCCTATTTTACCAGAAAAAATTAATGGTTGAATTAACCTGTAAGTCACGAATAAACATACGCGTAAAAATGGCAAGTATGCGATATTTAATTAAATCTTGTTCATTAATTTACGATTATGACGTCTTGCTGTTGACAAGAATTATAATATAGGTACGTGTAAGTCAGCATTATGGAAATATCAAATTCTTTTTTATATTTATTATTAAAAAATGTCCTATGAGCCAGCTGCGTTATCTTTCCAAGATCAAATTTAACAAATCCTCCTAAGCGTAATCAAATCTTATTATTTCCTTTCTTATTACAACCACGGGCAAATTTCTCTCGAACCGAGTATCCTTCCTCTTGTCGCATCCACCCAACTACTCAATAAACCTAGAAATCCATAAACGAAGAAGATCCAGGTCGATGAATGAGAAAGGAAGGAATGGAAGAGCCGTGGGTGCGGATATCAGGTCGAAGAGTAGCAGAAGGAGAAGTAACCTAAAGGTTACTACCGCATCATCGCCACGTCAAACTACCAGCTAGATTAGTCCCCCTTGGGCGAACACGAGGTATGTTTTGCTCGACCGCGTCTCCGTCTCTGTCAGGCTTGCTCTCGGTACACGACGTAGTAACTGACTACATCGCCAGCCGGTAGGTTGGTAGGTAGGTAGGTCGGTTGGTCGCTCGGTAAGTATATTAAACGATCCAGTCCCCCCCGCCTGCCCCCCTTCTGCAAGTCTCTTTCTCGATCTCTGGCCTCTCTTTCTCCCTCGGTGCACCGCGAGTCGCCGCTTCTAGGATCTGTGGGAGCGCCTTTCACCTAATTGTTGGCACAATATGTGAAGACCGAGCCACCACGGTTCCCATCGACTTCTGGAGATGATTCCCCGGCTCGTGGCGCCTGGGTTAGGTTTACCGCAGAGGTCGATCATAGAAAACCGGCGATATCGCAAGATTTTTTTCAGGCTGATACGAGCATCGTGCTAATTAAGGGAGACAGGCGTAGGGTGCTGTTGGGAAGATAGACGATCCGACTGGAAAGCGCGAGACTCGTCAGCTCTTACGGTGATACGTAGAAGCGTTCTTGATACAAACAAGTGGATGAAACGTATACCGCCGACTAAAGCGTAAAGTTTGTGCCAAAGGGATCGAAATGAAAAAAGTTTGAACCGCGTTATAAAATTTCTATGAAAAATTCGTTCTCTCTCGTTCGAAATAATGAAATCACGAAGCAAAGAAAAAGAGTTGGAGTTAAAAATCGTTTAATGATACAGAGGGTACAGATCTTGATAGAATTCAAGTATGAATGCACTCTAATGTTAATTTAATTATTATCTCGATATGTAATTTCCTGCTATCAATCAAACGTGGTGAACAGAACGAAGCAAACGGCACAGAGAATTTGCAAAATCTTTTAACTACATAGTAAAGTGCACGCGTGAAAAATCTATATTATTCAAACAGCATAACTCGGTAATAAATTAAACCGAATCGGTATAGAGAGTAAAAAGGAATTAAACGGATTAAAAAATTGACTATAATTAATAATTGTGAGCTATCAATTTATCCAGCTGCCAAGAAGGAACAGTATTTGAGATTTGTACGATTCTACGTTCCAGGTTTTCTCCACCTTCGCGTTGTTGGTACATCGTTTCGTGATACTGTTTCAAACACACGCTATAATCACTGTATCCGTACCTATGCTGCGTTGTAAACGTTACTCTATGATGCAGTTAAAATTACATAGTATAGTATTGCAGCACGCATACGTAATTGCGTTCCACTTACTTCTTTTTCCCTAAGGAAGAAGATCTTTCGTAAAAATTACAAGCTCGTCGATAACCACGTCCAATCGCCTGCATTCTGCCACTCGCATCGTTTCTCGTTTCAACTTCTCAATTCATAAACCTCACGCGCCGCCGTTAAGCATCGTCACCTCGGAATGGAACGAAGCGGACGGGAAACACATATGCGAGGTGAGCATCGAGAAGACTGTCTCGCGAGGAGTCCAGCGGCTCTTCCGCCGTCTTCCTTCGACGATTCGCCACGATCTATAAATTACGAGACAAGAGCCACCTCCGCCGACGCGAGCGGGCCCTC